>NW_020655445.1:139209-165997 GCF_003589595.1 Hyposmocoma kahamanoa
ATCAATTGTAAATTCACATACTTGCTCGTAAACAGTGTCATGACATGCAGACAACGACAGTAATGTTCTAAACGATGCCCACGGGATTTTTCATTACATTATCGTTTATGGATTTTTTACGTCAAGATTAAACAGAAAGTTTTTATGCTCGAAAAATCTAAACGCATATTTCGCATAAACGTGAAATATAAAAACAAAACTGAACACTTGCAATTTTACTGTAGTAGATTGTACAACAAGCGCATAAAACTAAAACTAAAAAGTATACTTAAGTCGAGGGTAAAATGGGTTTTATGAACGAGTTATAACCCTCTGCTTTTCACTTCGATTGCGAGGAAATTAAACAGCAATATTACAAATAAACGATTATTTAATTAAAACTGAATGTAAAATTACAACAATTAGACATATTTAATGTGATGGTTTTTTTAATTTTATGCACTAGAGCATAAAATCCAATTTTATGTAGCCTACACCCAGCATAAATACGAACTTTAAGAGCATGTGAAGTGAAAAATTTATTTTGTTTGTGAATTCAATTCAGCAGTAGTTTTAGAGTTTGGAAATTATTTATTTTATATCTGATACATTGTGGCTGCATGCGTCTATGCCTTTTATAACATTTTAGTTCAAGTTGTATTATCTATGGAAGAATAGCTGGCAATCTGTTTTAAAAAAAAGTCCGCCATTTGCAAAATATGTAAATATTGTGTTGTGAAGCGATATTTATTCATACAAGAAATAAATTATCGTAGTGTCTATTTGCAAATTTGATTAAAAACAGGTATGTAACATGGTAGATAAAAATTACAAACTTGAGTCATTAAACCCCTCAGCCTTCGGCTTCGGGCTTCTAATACACTGTCGTTGGTAATTCCTTATTTACCGCCCTTTATAATATACTGTTTTTATACTACTGTTAAAAAGTGTTTTTTTTTGTCAATTGTGATTTCTACCTTCATTTCCAGGTGGTAACGCTCTGGTACAGACCACCCGAGGTGCTTCTCGGCGTGTCGTACAACACAGCTGTTGATGTGTGGTCATGTGGGTGTGTAATGGCTGAATTGCACACACGGTCTCCCCTCATGCCTGGTTCTTCGGATTCCGACCAGCTGCATTGCATATTCAGGTAAGGGCTGCCCCATTGTACGTTATTTTAGTTTTTGGGGTTTTTCAATAGATGTCCCTATTTAATACTATTTAATATATTTAATACAATTTTAATTTTTTTTTTAAATTGATATTCAATTATTTTTATGTGCAATGACTCCACTAGTTTGTTATAATTATTAATACAAAGATCGAACACTCAGAAAAAATTCCTTCGATCCGGTCGGATTCAAACCGACGTCTTCTAGCATACAGTGCCAGACGCTATACCAACTAAGCCACGGAACGAACCAGCGGACCACACGAATTTTTCTATTTGCTTGCGTCGTATCTTTGTATTTGGTTTTTCAACGACATTTTAGCCGTAGCGCCATCTATGAGAAATCTATGATATTTCGTCACCCAGTTAGATACCTTTACAGCTACCAGCCCCGACTAGAGATGCCGCTATTCATTGTATTTTTTTGTGTGTTAATGATTATAACAAACTAGTGGAGTAATTCACATAAAAACAATTGAATATCAATTCAATGAAAGCACATAAACAAATTCGTGAGGTCCGCTGGTTCGTTCCGTGGCTCAGTCTTGGTCGCCCTAGGCCCCCGGCCATGTAGTCAGTACCAATCGCTCCATTCTCGGCACTCATATGCCTACTGGTAGACAAAAGTGATTTAGGAAGATTATTGTTACACGATGCGGCGCAGTGCGACCAGCCATAATGTGCGTGGGCCTTTAGATTATTTAGGTCCTTTGAGTTACTTCTTGTTATCCTCAGTGAATTTTTTGTCACGGTTGGCCGCCCTAGGCCCGGGCCTAGGGTGGCCTTATGGCAAATCCGCCACTGCTTAAAATATTTAAATATACTTTAATAATATAAATTCATAGTGTTCCAATCATAAACGCCAACTCAAATATTGATGCCGAGTTTCGGCAGCAATGTTTGAACAACTAAACAAAAAATTAAATTACAAATTTTTGTGTTGTTTGTCACTATACCCTGTCTAACCATTTATTTAACTTTTGACACATGCATGCCTCCGAAGTTTTGTAATTATTGCATACAACCATGGACACAAAAATGCAGTACTTCCTGGACTCATTTATTTTTTAATTTTAGTGAACCAACAGATTATGTAACGAAGATTATCCAAGCTGATAAATTTTGGTACATGTCTAATAAATTATAATGAAATTAAATAAATTATAAATAATTATAATAAATTCTTATTATTTATTATAATGAATCGTCGGATTCTTCTCTATATGAACGGGAATCATCACTTGAATCCTTAGTAACATTAATTAATTCTTGAGTACACAAATTGTCCAACGCAACGTCACGATTTTAATCGGACAATATCTTATGTTTAAGCTTTACAGCATTATAAATGAAAGGGGGTTATTTGTACTGTAAACTTGTAATAAAGACTTAATAAAAATATAGAATATCACTTATGTAAAGGTTGTATATGAAAATGCGCACGCGTCCGTACGCGCCGCTCTGGCCAGAAGCAGTGCCTGCGCCGGGGCTTCCTCGCCCCGCGCCCTCCTTCATACCGCGCCCGCGGGCCGGTGTTACGGCGTAAACACTTCTTTTTTGAAACCGCAAATATTCACGATTAAAACTTCTAAATAAGTAAATAAAATCGATTGTTCTTCACTTCACTTTTTATTTTTATGGCTCCATCATTATGAGAAATGATGATTTTGCCAATGTCACGGTTGAAAGAAAAAAAACAAAAAAAAAAAAATACGCTGAGCTCTAATAGGACAATAACCGGTGTTGATGAGTTGGTCCACGGGGGTACTCAGTTGAGAATCTAAAACAAAAGATAACACAAACATATAACATGTATTTATAAATATATGTTATTTAAGTGGATAAATTTACATAGAGTAACAATATGGGGGAGAACACTAAAGTTAAGAGGTTATTTATGTTAATGGGGCGGGGGAATTTTGGAGGAAGTAAGTTTTTTTTTTTTTTTTTTTTTTTTTTAGTTTATTCATAACAAAAAGATAAATATTAACATTATTCTTTTCACTAGGTAAGAAACCTTATGGTTTAACGGCCATAAAGTGGAACAGCAATATTAAGGCAATTGAAAAAAAATGTGTTTCAAGGGACCGTCTTCTAGACCGCACTCGCACAGAGAGTGATCTCGGACTCTGATTTTACGCAAAAATACAGGGGTGCAAACATGGCCTAAGCGCAAACGTATAATGGTGGAAGTGATGTTTTTAGGCAAATCGCGACGTTTAAAAAACCAGGGTGTAGTGGGTAGATTTGGTTGGAGGTTACCATAGTGTCTACTAACAGTTTGTCGTGATTCCTGCCATAGGTCCGACCAAGAGGCTAGCGTTTGGGGTTTGGTCATGGCGAGCAGGTCTCTGGGAAAGCACTTTGGATATCTGCATACGCCAATTCTTGTCGCATCCTTTGCAAAGGCGTCTACTGCTTTGTTGCCACTGATCCCACTGTGACCGGGAATCCAGGCCAGAGTTACCTCAATTCCCGCACAGTGACGTCAGTACAGAGGTTCCTTACTTTGGAGGGTGATAGAGAAATTGTCTTTGAAATGAAACGGTAATATAATAAAATAATGTCTTGGAGGCAGCTTAGTGAGTCTGAGAAAACCAAACATTTATTAATTTTATGGGAGTCAATATATAAAATGGCTTCAAATATTGCGATAGCCTCTTCAGAAAAGACCGAATTCAGATAGGGGGATTTAAACTTGGGAAACCAAACCGCGGCTCCCAAGTTGCCATGTTCGTGTAATTTTGAAGCGTCGGTAAAAACAGTAGTCCAGTTATGCCATTATCTCTCAACTATATCGTTGAAGACTTGGTTTGCTCCAGGGGCATCTTTCGTGATGCCAAAACTAAGATAGACTGTTGGGCGGAACGTTAAAAATTTAAAATCAGTTTCAAACAACGGGTTCATATAATTTTGGGAAATAGGGAAGGGGAGATTGGAAATTTTGTTAAAACTGTTGATAAGAAGGGGAGGTTTCTTGTGTGACCAATAATTGGAGGAAGGGATAATCTCCGATAAGGATTGCAATACGGGAATCAAAGGGTGAGAAGAAAATTGAAAGATCTTGAAAAGGAATCTAATAGCAAGGAATTGTCTACGTAGATGTAGATGGGGCTCCAGACATTCGACTTGAAGAGCGCTTGTTGGTGAGGATTTCACGGCACCTGTGATTATTCTCAGGCATCTTGCCTGGATTCTGTCCATCTTAGCCAAGGCTATCTTGTTGCATGGTTCCAGAAGGAAGCCGCCATAATCAAAATGACTTCTGATGATTGCGTTGTACAGGAGCTTTTGGTTATACGGATGTGATCCCCAACGAACACCAGAAAGTGCACGTAGGACATTTATGCTTTTTTCAGCTTTTTGACAAACATAGTTGAGGTGATGGATGCCAGATAATTTTGAGTCCAAAATAATACCTAAAAATTTTACTTTTTCCCTCAGTTCTATGTTTTCCCCATTAACGTGTATTTCAGTTTCAGGAAGGCGTCTCTTGCGGGAAAAAACGACAGCTGTGCTTTTGGAAGCTGAAAGCGAGAGGCCGTGATCGGAAAGCCAAGAGTCTAGGTAAAAAAGGGCAGAGTTGAGGCATCTTTCAGTATCTGAAAAAGATTTGGAACAAGAGTACAGGGCGATATCGTCTGCATATTGCAAGATTTTGCAGAAGCAATCGACTGAAGTGTCGAGGTCAGACGTGTACAAGCTGTAAAGGAGAGGGCTAAGAACGGAACCTTAAGGCAAGCCATTCCAGATCATACGGGAGGGGGTTGTGGAACCGTTAACACGGACTGCGATTGAGCGGTCGATAAACATGTTGCAGATGACATTGATCATCTTCACAGAAATACTCAGATTGAGCATCTTCTGCCTGAGTAGTGGAAGATTCACGTTATCATAAGCGGATGTTATGTCTAAGAACACACCTATGACGTGTTTTCCCTCGGAGAGGGCTAGTCGAACATCTGATGTAAAAATGCTTAGGCTGTCCATAGTGCCCATGCCTTTTCGGAAGCCAAACTGGCTTCTGGATAACAATCCCTTGCTCTCCACCATCCATTCCAGACGGTTTTTTATTAGGTGTTCCATGATTTTAGCTAAAACAGATGATAGGGCGATAGATCGAAACGAGTTTAAATTAGATGGATCTTTCCAAGGTTTTAAGACTGGAATGATAATTTGGGTTTTCCATGATATAGGGACTATGCCAGATTAAAAAATTGTGTTTATGATATTCAAAAAGAAAATTTTCGTGGGTCTAGAGGACCTGGTAATAAACGAATAGGGAATGCCGTCCGCACCCGGCGCCGAATCCCTTAAATGGTCCAAAGCACAGCTTAGTTCTTCAAAAGAGAAGGGGTCATTCGTACTGTCAGAAGTTGACAAGGAGGGGTTTATGGCGGCAGGTGCTTCTGAAGGAACAAAAGAGGGGATAATTTTGTAATAAAATGTCGGGTCGTTAGACGAGATATTGTTAGGATCAGTCTGAGATCTGCGAAAGGATTTTATTCTCTTCCAGACTATAGACGGGTGGGTGCGGGATTCCAGAGATTCGCAGAATGCACGCCATCCCTGAAATTTGTTTTTGCTCAAATCTCGTGTGAGCGGAAATCTTTTAGAAAGTTAAATAATTCTCAAAGGATAAGTCACATGCGAATTCAAGTTCTGCCCGATTTCGTTCCTTGACTGACGAAGAACATTCCGAATCCCACCACGGCGGGACGAGAGGAAATTTTGCTATTTGCAGAGTTTTTCAAAGGGATAGTTTCATCTGCGGCTGACAGCAAACATGAGAAGAACTCTGAATATATAGACAAAACGGTTGAAGGGGGTTACTTGAACTGGTTGCATGTTTACAATTTTGCTGTTCAGGACCAAGGAGTAAATGTCCCAGTCCGCCTGCCTAAGCCTGTATTTAAGTAAGGGAGGGGGTCTGTTGTGAGGCTAGGTGGGGAGTCTTCTACTGAAATTAATATAGGTAGGTGATCGCTTCCAAAGGAATTTATCAGAACAAGCCAGGAGGTAGAAGGGGCTAAACTAGGAGAGACTAAGGTTAAGTCAGGGGCGCTGGCATCATTAACTATACATAAATTTGTGCTGTCCAGAAGATCGAGAAAAGCAGAGGATAAAGAGTCGCAAATGTGAGATCCCCACAGCGAGTGGCGTATATTGAAATCTCCTAAAACAATTAGGGGGGAAGGGAGGGATGAACGGATCACGGATAGTTCTGTGATGAGCTCAAGGCTAAGATGGGGAATGTAGACAGAGACAAATGATTTGTCTTGCGCTCTAATAGCGACAACATGGAGGCCTGTGGAGTGCGTGGGGATGGAGAGTTGTGTATATATGATGTTCCTTTTCACTAGTAGGGCGCATCCAGCCCACCTATCACTCCTGTCAGCCCGAAGGCACGCATGGCCAGGAACTCTGAAGAGGGCTCCCGGTTTTAACCATGTCTCGGAAATACCAAAAACTCCCGTAGTTTTTTTTTTATTTGATATTTATTTATCAGAAAAATAAGCTCGTGTTTTTTATTTTTTATATTACCGGCGTTCCATTGTAGAATTGATGTCATTGTTGGATAAAAGAGATTGTAATAATTTTGAGATCATACTTTGAATAATTTCAAGGCCATTGTACGGTAAGATGTCATTAAATTTGGAAAGTACATTTATTATTAAATTACTTATAATATCGGACAGGTTGTCATTTGGACTAGTAGAACAAGGGTTATTAATATTTGAAGGGTCGCTAAGGAGAGAACACCCATTAGGTCGCAAGGATTTTGGTGTAGATGTTATGAGGCTATGTGAGTATCTATCACATCCTTGGGTTTGTTCTTGTCTGCGGCGGCTTTCTGTAAAAGTTGTCTTAAGATGTGGAAGGAATCTGGGACTGTGGGCGGACAGGGGTACAGGGAGGAGAACTAACTGTTTGGGGGGAGCGGGGAGAGGGGAGAGTGCGGGTGCTGGGTTGGAGATGCCAATGTCAGCATATGATTTCCGGACATAACTGAATCGTCTGGAAGCTTCTAGGTAACCAATATTGTCTTCAGCCATCACTTTTTTGATTTTTTTGAGCTTTTGACGGCCATGCTCAGGGCACCTTGAATCTGTAGCTTTATGGGAGGCAGAACAGAGAAGGCAAGACACAGCATCATCTGGAACGGTGCAGGAGGAGCCATCGTGATTCTGGGCGCATCTGGAGCAACGCGGATGAGAACAGCATTGTTCACGAACATGTCCAAAGCGGCAGCACTTGTGACATTGAATTATGGGTAGAGCATATAGGTCCACTGGGAGAGACATTAAAACAAAAGACTTTCTCCGGGAGGATCTGTCCCAAAAAATTCAATACCACCGTGGCAGATGGCTCCCAAGTGGCTTGTCCTTCAATTATACGCTTTTTATTTAGCCTCCTAGCCTTTATAACTTTAACCTCTGGGGGGCATTTGATGGAGTGAACCAATTCCTCGAGGGACCATTCCAAGGGGATCTGGCGAACAACACCATTGCGGTGAGGTGGAAGCGGGGGATTACAGCAGAAAGTTTTTGATTATTAAGGAGTGGACTCTCAATAAAGTTGTTTGCATCCTGTGGTGTTTGGAAGTAAATTGATACTTTGGCCATTGCTTTTTATTTCTAAAATTCCCGAGACTTTGCTATTGTAGATTGTTTGGGCGATTTTTAAAGCACGCATTGAATTTCTGGTAGCAGAGGAGTCACTTTCTGTGCGAGAAACATGGACCAGAAAGTGTCCAGCATCGTTGTTTGAGTATTTGAAGTCAGAGTTACTTTCGTATCCCTCCAGGGTATACGTATGTTGTACTGACGCAGACGGCGGGAGTCTTGTCTTTTTAGCGGAGCTATCAATGTCCGCGCAAGCAGGGCTTGCTCCTTTGACCACTGATGTTGATGTCCATTGAGCTAACGGACGGGGATACAGATAGAGAACGAGGCCCCCTATCAGGTGGCTCCGCCTCGTCTCTGGGATCACAGAACATAAGGAAACTTAAAACTTAAACTTAAAAAGCGAAATTCAGTCCGCACGCGTGTGTTAACCTTCACACCTTTCAACTGTGACCAAATCGATTGTTATAAAAACCCGAATCGGCATTAAGACATCAGTAATTGATTAGAATTCGTGCTGTCAAAAGTTTACTTAACTTTGGTTAACTTACTTAACTTATGGTTAGAGTATAACAAATGGGCTCATCCGAAGAACAGAGTCCGATGTCCATTATATAGCGAAAAGAGAATGAGTACGTTACGAGAACAATTTCGTTATTCAAACTAAGGCATGTGTAAAGGTGTTTTGATAATTTATATATCTTGTTTCATTTCGTTATTAAAATCGACTAGTCCAAGCATAGAAATAAACGGAGAAAAGTTAGACCTTGTTAATAAAGCAGTCTTCTTGGGAGTGACCTTAGATAGTAAACTTCAGTGGTTTCCACATATATCGTCCCTGGCCAGCAGATTAAGCTCCGCTGCATACGCAGTCCGCAGAATACGTGAGCTTACCGATGTTAGTACTGCTAGACTAGTTTACTTTAGTTACTTCCATAGTATAATGTCCTACGGGATTCTCATGTGGGGTAAAGCGGCAGATATTCAAACCATATTTGTATTGCAAAAACGAGCGATTCGTTCTGTGTACCGTCTAGGCTCTCGGGTATCTCTCAGAGAAAAGTTTAAGGAGACTGGTATCATGACTGTAGCATCGCAGTACATTTACTCAAATATTTTATATGCCCGTAAAAATATACATAATTTCAATAAGAAAGAAGATATCCATAATATTAACCTTAGAGCTAAGTCCAAACTCATGGTACCACGATTTCGTTTAACCAAGGTAAACAACTCTTTTATGGGGAACTGTATACGTTTTTACAATAAGATTCCGGAGCATATATTAAGTTTATCATTTCCTAAGTTTAAGAACTACATTAAAAATATTTTGATCGAAAAATCATATTACAAAATTGAAGACTACGTGTTAGATAAAGATGTATGGAAAGACGACATGCCTCCAGAATCCACACAAATTTGATTCAAAATGTATTCCATAGCATTTAAGTTTATTTGAAAAGAGCAATCCCTAGAGTTTCTTGCTCGTTCTTCTCAGGGAGGTCAGCGTAGTGAACGAGCAGTACCTTAAATGTGACGTTTTCAAGTGTAAATTTATTTTACCTATGGAATAAATAATCTTTGACTTTGACTTTGACTTTCGGAAATATAAAATCAAACAACGGTCGGTTTGACATCCACAGCGAAGAAGAACGAACGAAATGTACTATGTCCTGAGAACAAGTAGTCTTGCACATAGGTCTTTGTTCTACGGATGACGGGTGTCTTTAATAGAGTCCGTCCATAATTCTTTATTTGCCGCTCGTAATACACAAAGTACTATACTGCCCTGCTCAGCCGAAACGAGCTATCTCTGAGATACGCCCTTTTAGTTTTTATACCATACAATAGCTATAATAATTTCGCATCTAATGGTATAATAGACATAGCTCTATCTAACATAAAACATTTAAAAAACCACTAAGAAGTATTTTTATATCTCAATTTTTGAAACCTTTTTTTATAACCAAAATAGCTATATCTCACGAAATATTGGTTCAATTTATGGATAATTTAGGTATGTCAATAAATCTATTAGTCAAAAATACGTTTAATAAGTTTGAACATATTCAAAAAGATTTATTTTTGAAGGTGCGAAAATACAATTATTGCAAAAAGTCGGTTTTCTCAGAACTTATTCCGATTGAGGTAGGTATTGAGGCAGTATAACGGTCTTTATACCTCGTTGCAGACTGATCGGGCGTCCGCCGCGTCAGGAATGGCCTTCCAGCGTGTGTGTCCTGCCAGACAGCTTCCCCGACTACCCGCCCCAGGACCTGGCCGATCTGTTACCCAGGATACATCATCATGCGCTTGATCTCATTAAGGTATCGTATCCTTAAGTAAACTAAGTGATTTAAGTGAAACTAAAAAACATGACCCACCCGCCACTTAAAAGATTATTTGCCATTCTACAAGTACATTGTTGAAAATGTTTTATTAAAAACCCGAAAACTAAACGAAGACCTCACTCAAAGGGCTTGTATTCAAGCCAAAAATCCTAATAAATAAGAAACAGTTCCTGGGAAGTTGACACTTCTTGTTTCTTCAACGACGCGACGAAGGAAAAAATGGTTTCCCTCCATTCCACCTGCTTTTATAGGCTCCGTCGTATCTGTGATTCATCTCGTTTAACCACAACAAGTCAAAGCCACTACTCTTAGAACAATACCAAAAGTACAAAAACCTGCCATTTTCACTCCTTCGACATACAACTGGGATGATTTAAGATTAGCAGACTTGGGGCCTTGATGGAGTGATGTGTTGCGACAGGCACCGGGCGCACATTGAGAGAAGTCTATGTCCAGCAGTGGACTGCGATAGGGTGATAATATGATGACATTTGGGTTCATGTAATTGTCAAATAAACGTAATTTTAATTGGCGTAATTCTTACTTTCAGCGCATGCTGGTGTTCGATCCTGCAAAAAGACTGACTGCCTTAGATTGCCTCGACCATCCCTATTTCACAGAAGAACCACTTACGTAGACCTCCATGTACAAACCAACCATAAAGGGTGAAATGAAATAATTATTTCTAATAACCCAAAACCTCTAAACAACGCATTCCTGTTGGTAAATATTTTTTATATGATTTTTTAATTTATAAAAAAACAAATAACCTCGCAGGACTATATTACTAACATCATAAACAATAACTTTTGGTCCATGATATTTTATAAAACATAATAAGTTTAAGTAAATTTGTATTGAATTGATATTCAATTATTTTTTGGGAAATTACTCCACTAGTTTGTTATAATTAATAATACAAAGATAGAACACCTAGAAAAAAATCCTTCCAACCGACGTCTTCTAGCAAACCGTGCCAGACATTATACCAACTAAGCTACAGAACGAACCAGGGGACCTCATGAATATTTCCATGTGCTTGTTTTTCGGATTATTGTTTTTGGTTTTCAACGATTTTTAAGCCGTAGCGCCATCTATGAGAAATCTATGAAAGTATTTCGTCACCCAGTTAGTAACTTCACAGCTACCAGCCCTGGCTAGAGATGTCGCTATTAATTTAATTAAATTTGTATTGTATTGATATTCAATTATTTTTAGTGAAATTACTCCACTAGTTTGTTATGATTATTAACACAAAGATCGAGTTTTTTCTAGGTGTGCGATCTTTGTATTTCTTTGTATTGTATTTCTTTGCAGATCTTTATTCGAAATGAAATGTCAATAGCAAACAATTTTGACAATTTCACACGTTACTTGATATCGAGCGATATGATAGTTACGGCCGATTCTAGTTTGTCTATAAATTAAAACTAAAAACTACGGTTGTGTGACATGCGTGAGAAAAGTTTTTGTTTGCCGCCATTTCGCCAGTCGCAACATGCAATTCTTGAACACATCACAGAGAGCTTATAACATGTGTGTAGACAAAGCAGTGTATGTAACTGTCCATAATTAGGCATTAAAACACTGGTGTGATGGTTTTTCTCGTATTTTAATGCTTTTCATTATGTAACAAGTCACATAAATTACTATTTTAGAAGGCAACTCCACACAATGACTCTGATTTTTATAAAGATCGATTCAAGTGCATGCGATCTAACGATATTTTAATCGATTTATTTCAATGTGATTTTCAAGCAAAAAACAAAACAAACTCAAATTACTACAAATATTTCGTTGTTAATAGTTTCTGCCCTCAATTTCGGGCGTGGTGCTTGCCGATCTGTGCTAACATAGAAAAGGGAATGCTACGATGGTATGGTCATGAAGGTTAGAAGCCTGTTAGGACCCAACAAACTTCGAAGGGAAAAGTGCTAAACGCCCAATGTACATGTACTAAACGCTTCAAGCGCAAGCGAGTATGCCCCTGTTTTATATGGAATACATATTTTTCTAGATGCCATAAGGTCATGTAGCACTAGTTTTGAATGTGATATTTTTACATCGAGTATATAACCAGAAATATAGACGAAATGTCATTTAATTTGCTTGAAAACTATTCTGCCAAATCATTACGGTGACAACTGCGCTCCGATTGGCTAGCCCGAGTTCGAAACAATTGAAAATTGCAAAATTACATATTTAATATTTAATTACTCATGAAATGTGATTCCGTTTGTTTTGTCATGTTTTGCTGTTTTTCCCACACCACCGAATTGAACAGCACGGCATTGTTAGAGATTTTATCTTTATTACAATAAATACAGAATATTTTTGGAATATACGGAGACGTACACACAGGTCAGTTGTTGGCGCTGTCTATATTTCAGTGCAAACGAGAGTTGATATTTATAAGTGATGTATCACTAATTTGTTACCAGGAATATATGGCCCTTATTTCGTCTCCATTTCTGGTTACATACTCGATGTATTTTCATAATAATATTTATGAACTCTTTGATATGCACTGGGCATTAGGAGGTTAAATTGACGACGCTCTATAAGAACATGGGGAGAGGTAGACCCCGACATAGCCCAATCAAATTCTGGATAGCTTTAAAAAAATATATATATTGTTATTACTATTCGAACAAACTTTTATTCTACGGCTTTTGGGAATTCATCAAATTTTTCTTCTTATACAAATCAAACAAAAGATGCAGGTTTGTAAAAAAAAATGTGAATTTATGAAATTCGTAGAAAAAAAGGTTCAAGAATACTGACTTTAGAGGTTTGGGGTTATTAGATGATTAAGGTTATTAGAAATAACACACTGTTAATCGAAGTTACGCTTACGAGTGATTTTACCGAGTAACTCGGGTTAATATAACCCTGTTAATGAAAAAAACTACCACTAAATGTCGTTAGGGTCAACACGCATTACTCTGTATCATGCAGTTCGAATTTGTGCACAAAGTTGTTAGGCGCCTATATGGCGAAACGGCCGTTGACGGCCAAGCCAGCAGCGTATAAATAAAACAAAAAACCCCATTACCGCCCTAGGGCCGTATGATAAAAATACCACCTGGTTTACGTTTACAGTTTACCACTACTGCTTACGAGCAACTTGTGATGAAAATTAAATGTAACGAAAATTAAGAAGCTATTAAATTTTAACTTATTACTAGTTATTACTTAAGGTAGGTTATTACTTGGTGTACACTCCGCATATTAGCTTGGTGCAGCAAGCGACCAGCTAGCTAGCTGCAGGTGAAGACAGATCAGCAATGCTGAGTCTTTAATTTTCGGTGTCTAAAAAAAGTCCTCCGTACCACGGAATGTAAAAAGATCCAAAATCGATCCCATTACTTATTTAGTGCCAATCGATCCTATTACTAATTTCAAATTTTAATATGTTACTAGTTATTACTTAAGGTAGGTTATTATGGTGTACACTCCGCATGGTGCAACAAGCGAACAGCTCGCTAGCTACAGGTGAAGACTGAAAACCAGCAATGTTTTTTTAATAATTGTGTTCCTTGAGTTTTGTGGAGAAATAAATACATTTTTATTTTAAAAATATAACCCACCGACCGACTGATAAAGGGTCGAAACACAATAATGCGATGCGAATTCGCAAAGTAGAAAACTGCAACGCGAATTGCTGCGATGCAATTTCGTGTAGCAAGGCTCCACCACGTTTCGGGTAACCATTCCTTCAAAAATCACCAACCGTACTGAACGTGTTTTTCAAACTAGGTACCGACATGGTCAAAGTCAAAGTCAAAGATTATTTATTCCATAGGTAAAATAAATTTACACTTGAAATCGTCACATTTAAGCTACTGCTCGTTCACTACGCTGACCTCCCTGAGAAGAACGAGCAAGAAACTCTAGGGATTGCTCTTTTCAAATAAACTTAAATGCTATGGAGTACACTTTGAATCAAATTTGTGTAGATTCTGGAGCCGTGTCGTCTTTCCATACATCTTTATCTAACACGTAGTCTTCAATTTTGTAATATAATTTTTCGATCAAAATATTTTTAATGTAGTTTTTAAACTTAGGAAATGATAAACTTAATATATGCTCCGGAATCTTATTGTAAAAACGTATACAGTTCCCCATAAAAGAGTTGTTTACCTTGGTTAAACGAAATCGTGGTACCATGAGTTTGGATTTAGTTCTAAGGTTAATATTATTGGATGTATCGTAAAAAGAGTTGCACTGCTGTTATTGATAAGAATGTATAGAAAAAAAAACAAAAAGAAGATTAACATCGCAGGAATGCGCGATGAAGAGCAATTCGAGCATGCATCCTGCGCGATGCAACGTCGTATCGCAGTTTTGTGTTTTGACCCCAGTGACGTAACAAGTTACCGAGATCCGAGCATGCTGTAGAACTTCGAATGAATGTGTGTTGACCTTTACTATATAGAACACCGATTAGGTAAGATTTAGTTTAGTAGTTAGTATGTAGATTTATAATGAGTACATTTTTGTATTAAGCACATTGTTTCATCATTATATTTCATAATTGGACGTAGTTAGCAAAAAGGAACCAATCCACAAAATTACCAAAAAATGAGTTATATCTACCAAACGGTTGCTAAAGTCTAACCTCTTGGATCAACAAAAAAAATCCAACATATAAACATAAATAAATATCTCTGAAGTTACATGACATTATAACTTTTGAAATTAAGACAAGATTGTGTAAACCTTTTAAACTTCAAACTGCTATATCTCTAAATTAACTGGATGTGCATTTGTTTAAGTACGTCCAATTAAGTATATCTTTTTTTTTTAAATGTTGATCTGTATTGTATTAAGCCTTTTTTTTTATAATGTTTTGATTAATTAATTATATTTGATAATTTTGTAAATATCACGTTAATTATAGTTTTATAATTGAAATTTTTGTCTCGATTTTTTTTTGTACAAAATGTTCCTGTCAATGCATCGTAACCAAATTAAACTGTTTCTGTAGGTGAATTGTATTTTTATTTACAACTATCTTGGAATAGACCCCAATGCCATTCTCATATAAATATTCCCTTTTTAGCATTGACTTACAAATAAGTGGACGACGGGTCTAATACAAAAACCACGAAAAAAATGTCCCAAGTCAACCTATTTAAACGTAGTGACATGTAAAGGAATGTGAAAAAGCTAAAACGTTGAATTTAAATTGTAATGTCATAGCAGTACTGTCTAATTTTGCTTGCTTCGCTGTCAGTCGAACAAACGAAGACTAAAGCGTGAATGACGCTCTGTATACGATTTTAACGCCCTATAAGTTCGGACACTTTTTAGCACGGACCCGACGTCCATATAATTTTAAGTCAATGCTTTTTAGGCTCCGTTTTCATATTGCCGGAATGCATTGGAAGTTAATCTATTTGTACATATAATGAAATTTGTACAAATTGTGTAACGTATAAACTAAGATACGATAGGGTAGCTGCTGGAATTCCCGATTTGCTGAAATCTCCACACTACAGATCGTAACTCTGAAAAAGGTCAAAATTCCGCCTTGTGTCTAGGTGGCACTGATCAATATCCTAGAAGTAGTTTATATTGTGTAAATCACGATGGATAACAATTATTTCCTCTTTAATAATGAAATATAAAGAGGTCAGTTTTTTGTAATAATCAGATATTGATAACGAACTAAAATTATTTTATTGCACAAATGTGCGTGTCAATAGATTGCATTGTTACAAACTGTAAGTTAACGCTTCCTAATATGGATAGATGGCGCTAATCCTAAACAAAATAATAGCCGGCACTATCAATAAAATCTGTGCAATGGGCGCTATGTAGTTGGTTTGCTTTTTCAATTTGTTTGAAAACTATTCTGCCATATCATTACGGTGACAACTGCGCTCCGATTGGCCAGCCCGAATTCGGAATTTAACGGGTGTCGTCAATTGTTTCACTTCAAATCGACCAGTTTAACTTGACCTTTGCTATAATGGGCGAAAATTACCTATATTTAATTATCGATGAATAGTGATTCCGTTTGTTTTGTAATTAGATGTTTTGCTGTTTTGTCCACACCACCGAATGGAACAGCCCCCTATAGTTAGAGATATTATCTTTATTACAATAAATACAGAATATTTTTGGAATATACGGTGACGTAAACACAGGTCAGTTGTCGGCGCTGTACTATTTTAACTTTCTAATTTGTGATTTCAGCGCCAACGAGAGTTGATATTTAAAAGCGATATCAGTACCGGATTTTGACTGATAAGTTGCCAGGGATGGGTGGCCCTTGAGAGTTGGATTATTTCATCTGTATTTCTGGTTATATACTCGATAGTTGAGCCCAACTCCCTCCTATGCAAACATGTTGCGGAATTCTGAGGAACTAATTTGTTCCACTGACAACATGAAAACTTTTATACTAGCGCCGCTGTGCTGTGTCAGAGTTCAAAATTAGTGCTTCTTCATTAGTTTGCCTTATGTACACTAGATGGCGCTTAAAAGAATCGGGCGAGTTGAAATGGCAAATACGAGTGGACAAAGAGAAGAGGTGTATTATTACTTAATCTATACTTATCAATAAGACTCCTTTCAAAAACCCTTTAAAGGGTTTATGCGAAGGGAGAATAAATCGCTTTTGTTACAATTTTACAAACCAAAGTAATATTTTTTTGCATTTCCTAACATTAATTAACATATCTACATGGAGCTGCAAAGGTATCTTATTTAGAATGTCAGACAATACGTACTCCGTGGTCCTCATACCGTATACGTTACGTACCTACGTTAAAATGTTCCTGAGATCGTACGCCGTCTTATTTTACTAAATAATTTGTTATTCCTAGTGATAAATTTTCACCGACTTCAAAGTTCAAAGTTGTGTGTTAGTTAAGCAGTTACTCCGATACATTGTGAACCAATTTTGATGATTCTTTTTTTGTAAAAAAGGGGGTATAGTTGGCGAAATATTTCTTTCCGTCTATTGATTTCAATAAAACTTTGCAATTAAATGTAATAACACAGACTCTGTTAAAATAAAAATATAAATGAAGAGACCTGGGAAAGAATGATCTGAGTCACATAAAATACGTTTTGAGTTAACAGCCAACCATTTCAGTAAACGCCGAGTGTATTTAGCCTGAATCAAAAAAAGTTTCAAAGTTCTGAATATTTAGGTTTTACTTTTAGTCTTAGAATAATAACGCATAGAAACCTAGTCCGCACACGCTAAGTCAGGCAAATTGAAGCGCGCCAAAAGGGCCTACACGAGCGGGCGGGCCTTCAGCTCAAGGTCAACTTGCACCGCGAATAGCTCAAGAATTTTAGCTAAAAAAGACGAAATGCGCGGTAAATGAGTGTAAAAATACGTCAGACAAACATAAAATAGATACTAACATCACATTCCACAAAGAAGTAACGCGTTTCAACTTGTATTTTTATATAAATATTCACTAAAACCGAAAATTAACCTACTACTAAAACTAGCCTACATGAATTTGATTTTTGCCTCACTTGTGACAGTTCGTTTGATATGAAACTATCATTCTATGCGTTATTATTCTAAGCTTTTAGTCATAAAAAACCTTGCGACTAAATGGTAAAAATGATTTATAAATGTTTTTTTTACTTTGAATGGATTACATAACGTATTAATAACATTTATGTCAGTATTGACTTCATTTTGGATAGCAGTTCTCAAAATAAATAACTCTTTTTTACTTACCTAAAATTCTCCTCAAATGACTTAGATCATTATAACCCCGGAGTCTTCAATTATTTAAAAAAATTCGTAATCCATACGTCTTATACACAAATAAAGAATAGAAACAAAATATTTGTTTGTCATCTGACAACTGACTTGGCCCATCGGTTTGCTATGGGCGCTGGATAAAGAAACCCTGGGTTCGTTTTCCCGGCAAGATCAATTTGGGAAATAAACTTAGTCGATTCTGTGTGTTCTAGATAGTGAAGTCCGTTTCTCTGGTACTCATGGTACAGGGCTCATAGAAATGGGAAGTTCAATGGGTTGATGGTTTTTTTTTAATAATATCATGTGATGGAACGAATGTCGTGCGCCTGATGGCAAGCTACACGCCTGTTGTTGTTGCAGTGCCACTCAGAGGTTTCAATTGCAAAGATCACCCTGATACATAAGTTGACAAGTCCCATGTGCCTGTTTCACCAGCACCGTTTGTTTGTTTTCACAGTTTGTTTAGTGCCTACTGTCAGGTACTACTTCATGTACTTTCATGCCAAACTAGTAGACCGTACTAAACATGTACTCTTAGGATACTCGATCAGCAACGTGGATGTTAAAGATAACCTATTTCCTAGGATTGATAATATGGATAGAGCAAAACATATGTATGTTTGTAGACAGCTGCAATTGCTCCGTGTGGACGCTTTGATTAATACACATACACATTCAAGCTTTTATAACAATTATACTTATATAGAATTGGTGCTACATTTTGGAACAATTCGGCCAACTTCTGTTGTCCCGATTTTTTCGTCCCATACAATGAAATGATCCATACATAAAACGAGTCAAGCAGCACAAAAAAATTTAGATCAATTTTATTCGTTTTTATGGACAACACACGGTTTACCAAAAAATTGACAAGGCCTAAATTGTTTTGACAAAAAAAGACTTAATGGTTCCTAAGTCAGTGTTCTTGTATCTTCCATGGTTTCGGATTTCCCCATACTGTCCCATTTAAAATAATAAATAAATAACGCACACACTCAACATAGCCCCGCACTAGGGAAACCCTGTGTCGCGGGTGCCATGGACACGCACATAGACAACCACAAATTACCTACACCCAAACTCACGAGAGAAATAATTGTAGGCCATACAACTATTTCTCCCGGCCCAGGAATCGAACCTGGGACCTCTGCGTGGCAGTCCGGCATGATAACCGTTCGGTCAGAGGCAGTTAAAAAAAAAAAGCACGTGCGCCCTGTGGATCAATCAAAAGCAGCGGACTCTCGGCGCGCTGCGGACAGTACAACAATGCCTTTAGGGTGTTGCTGGGGCTGCCCCGCTTCTGAAGCGCGTCAGGCATGTTTGCGCAGGCTAATATAGATGATTTTAATGCCATCTTGCGAAAGAAAACGGCCTCGCCGCTCTGCAGTCTACGGGGTAGTTCCAATCCCATCCTAAGGGTAATATCAGGGCGACATGATTCCCCGATCATAGCACATTGTGTAGACAGATCTTGCACACAAAAATAGTGACTAAGTAAGTAGTAATAGTAATGCAATGGATTTCCCTATGACAGGTAATTTTTAAAATTTTAATTTGTTCATGTTAATTATTATTATTTTAAATTTTTACTTTTGACTAAATTGTTATTATTATATCAGTGAATTTTATATTATGTATTTTGAATATTTTTACATCACGATTTTGAAAATTTTAATGTCCACTTTATATACAATACACCGTAAATTCACCATACATTCAATTGTTACTAATATAGTATAAGGTTGCTTCCTTACAAACTATGGACCTATGGTGTCTGAAAATAAAAGATTTTTATTTATTTTATTTATTAAATAAGTACCATGTATTTTAATTTTTTTTGTATCGCGGTTGCCATGGACACATAGACAAATTACAACCAAACTCACGAGAGAAATAAATATAGGCTATACATAAATTTCTCCCGGCCCGGGTATCGATCCTGGGGTCTATGTGTGGCAGTCCAGCATGGTAACCATTTAATCATGGAGGCAGTATTTTTCATGCTTTGTGTGTTTTTTTTTATTTTTTTTATGGTGTGTTGTCCCTTTGATTAAAAGTTTCGATTCTGTGCTCAAATGTTTTTCTCTTACTACACTTTTTTATTATAATATTATCAAATTAAAAGCGAATACCGACATCGAACGATATTCAAACATAAAAATTGAAATCTTACGAAAGTAGACCGCGCGGTGAAAAACTGAATATTAAATAAAGCGTGAAAGAATGGTGACATCACTAGTTGAGAAAGTGGAAAACTGCGTTGATGTTGTAATTAACCATCTTGATACTTTTCATATTGCAATATAGATAGATAGGTAAAACATAAAATTTTTTTGTCCTGCATCGTGCACACGACAATATAATACAGTAAATGGATTAAAAGATTCTTGACCTTCTCATTTTTTCCCCTATTTACAATATTTATTATTATTATTTTAAAATAAACTTTTTAATATTTCTGCCCTTTTTTTATTACGACCCAGTAGTTTTTTTCTTGCTTTTCTGAAACTTTTTTATTTATGATAATATGTGATGGAACTGGTGGTACGCTACACCCCTGTCCATAACAGTTACAGTGCCACTCAGAGCTTCAAATTGCGAAGATGTGAGAGGGACTGTCACTGCGCCCTTCACCCTGAGACATAAGTTGACATGTCCTATGTGCCTGTAATTTCACCAGGAAGGTTAAGGCCCTTTAAAAACGAAACGCAGTAATATGCTCACAATACTAACTGGCGGCAGAAATAGGTACGTTTATAAAACTGGTCTCGACAAGTGCACTGTCTTGTGTCGGGTTTTTTTAAATTATAATTCAAGATTTTTATTTTATTGAAGTCGTTAAAAACAATAACTCTAAAATTGAAAACAATAACTTTCCATTGATCATCTGTTATTGCGAAAGGGCATTTATATAGCTATATCCTTAGAATAATAACGCATAGAAACCTAGTCCGCACACGCTAAGTGAGGCAAATTGAAGCGCGCCCAATGGGCCTACACGAGCGGGCGGGCCTTCAGTGCTCAAGGTCAACTTGCACCGCGAACAGGTCAAGAAATTTAGCTAAAAATGACGAAATGTGCGGTAAATGAGTGTAAAAATACGTCAGACAAACATAAAATAGATACTAACATCACATTCCACAAGGAAGTAACGCGTTTCAACTTGTATTTTTATATAAATATTCACTAAAACCGAAAATGAACCTACTATTAAAACTAGCCTACATGAATTTGATTTTTGCCTCACTTGTGACAGTTCGTTTGATATGAAACTGTCATTCTATGCGTTATTATTCTAAGGCTATCACTTAAAAAAGGGTTTATTACCAATCAGCCGGCAGAATACAAAATAATGTTCTTTTTCCAATAAATGGTTTACTTTAGTAAAATATTAAAACATATAACAAACAAGGGAAGTATTTTAAAATAATATTATCGTACTTCAAAGTGAAAACAAAAACATGCTTTTTGCCATTTGACAATTTATTTCTAAGACCGTTACGCGCCATCTAGTTTTCTTAATGTGAACTACTGAAAAAAATTGAATTTTCATTGTTTAAAACTTGTCGTGTTAGAATTATGACGTAACTTAAAGAAAAAAACATTAGCACATCGATAACAAGAATGACTTAATCGTATTTTGAATGATTTACAGAAAAAATGTGTTCAATAAATTATTAGCTAAATAATTTCAACGGTGGAATTTGTTGGAATACGAAAAATGTAGACACTTGTAACTTGTGTATACTGCTATATTTTTTTTAAATATCATACTGTGTCTGGCCTCACATTTTTGTCATAACTGCGTGAAAAGTACTATACGCGGCTTTCGAAAGAGACCATTCACCGTTAATCGTTCTATCTTTTTTCATTTTAAATCAATATTAGTAAAGAATCGACACCTCAAATGGCTTTGCTTGATTCTGCATAACAGTGAGAACGTTGAAACTTTGGAAAAAATATGTAGTAAAATTTTAAATACACACTGATTATTACCAAACGGTGTGAAAACACGATTCATAAAAATTTTTACGATAAAAAAAACAGAAAAGACCTCGAAATTTTACAAGAAAACCGCTATATTCACTAGGACTATTTCACATATACTACAACTGAAGGTGAGTGTTTACACGCATAAATTAAGTTAAAATTAGTTGATAACGTTTATCGAAGAAGCTTAAAAACTATTCAACGTTTTTGACTTGTGATTTCCAAATATATCGCACCCGTCATGGAAGAATGGCGTAAGGGAAGTTACGTCAAAAACGTTTATTGTACCGTTAGATACAGAAAAATATAACCCACATCCTCTCCAATTCTTGTAATTCTATCGGCTAATTTTGTAGATAGAATTACGAGAATTGGAGAGGGTGTGGGTTATATGTTTCTGCATCCAATGGAGCAATAAACATGTTTGATAGTGAAACAGTACATTTACTCAAATATTTTGTATGCCCGTAAAAATATACATAATTTCGTTAAGAAAGAAGATATCCATAATAGCAACCTTAGAACTAAGTCCAACCTCATGGACATGAACTAAGTCCAACGTTTTCGTTTAATTAAGGTAAACTATTATTTTATGGGGTGTTTTAATTGAAAAGTCATATTACAAAATTGTAGACTACGTGTTAGATAAAGATGTATGGATAGACAACGTGAGTATAATTTCCACACAAATATGATTCAAATTGTATTCTAAAGCATTTAAGTCTATTTCAAAAGAGCAATCCCTAGAGTTTCTTGCTTGTTCTTCTCAGGGAGGTCATCGTAGTGAACGAGCAGTAGCTTAAAAAATGACGTTGTTAAGTGTAAAAATTTTACCTATGGAATAAATGATTATTTGATTTTAACTTTGTCATAACTCCACTTATGCCATTATTCCATGAGGGGTGCGATATGCAATTCATTTAGTACAGATCTTAAGCCTAAATTACAATAAATATACCTAATAACCTATGACCTCTCTTCGTCATTTTCAGTAACCTCTGCTTCTACTTTTTTATTGTCATTATTTTCCACTTCTTTTTCGATCTCTTGGGGATTGTTGATATTGTGAAAGTTGAATATTTTCTCAAAATTTATTGTGTTTTGATTGTAAATTGTATGTTCTGGTGTATCGCCCCAGCTTACGGGCGTAACTCTGCTGTTTTCACGACTTTCTTCAATTTTCTCTGGGATATTTATTTCCGCTGTCACTACCTCTGGGATCGGGTTTAATACATTTTCCGATTGCACACTGGGCGTCTGCATTTCTGGGTTCGACATGCCTTCCAACGACGCGCATCTATTTAGAAAATTCATCATCCTCTCTTTATATAATTCTGAGCTAGTTTCTGTATTTCTAGCCTTGTTGCTTTGATTTTTAAGATAAAAACCATTATCGCTTTGCGCTAAAAATATCCTCTTTATCTTCGTACTCGGGTAGTGCTGTATCAAGTCCGGTTTTGGCGGTAATAATTTGCCATTTCTTGGTAATTTCTTTGTGTTATTCCCTTTTATTGTTGTTACGACACTAATGCAGTTACCGCGCCTCTCGTTATCATCCTCTTTGTAATTATTTCTCATGCCCTTGTATGCTATTTTTACACTCAAAATGGACCATAAAAATTCCAAGAAGGAGGCTATAAATATGTTTATACTTAACACTCTCTTAGTAAATAAGTGTGAATTATCACCACTTTCAAAAGGCGTAGTTTTAATTATCATATGTGAATCATTTCTTTCGATCACATCACTATGTTTCACTACAAAGTAATCGTTCGATGGTATTTTCTCCTTATAACTCTCAGAAATGTCCACCTCGTTCGTAAAAAACCAGACAAAAATCATAACGCAGGAAATTAACGAGAATATCGTCGAAAATATTGACATTATAAACAACCAAGTTATGTTTCTATCGATATACCATCGAACCGAAGCCATTATTGAAGCTATACCCGCCGCTAAAGCGAAGATAGTAAGCAAACTCGGTGCTAAAACTAGTATATAATTGCTGTCTCTCTTTTCTTTACTTGCAACATGTTCGTCCGTGTTGTTTGTATCTACTTCGTTGAATAAACCTGTTAAGTTTCTGTCAAATTCTTCAATGTTTAAGTCAAAAATGACGTCACTTCTGTTTATTAATGTATTTTCTGTGTCATCTAAATTTATTCGCTTTATATCTGAGTTAGGATTGACTAACGCCAAACAGGCTAGAAGAAATGACGTCGCCGCTAGAGCTATGTGAACCCACGCCAATCCAGACACTGTTGACGCGGAATATCTTCTCTCCGAAGGATATAAATTCCTTGTATCAGGTTTTGTTTTCACTTTAATAGTATAAACATCCTCCATTTTGCGATATTTACTACACAGGTTACACACAAATCAAATCATTGTCCTTGAAATTTCACGTTGGACCATCAGTATAAACATAAAATTACGTATTTGCACTTACACCAGTTTCATGTTACATCAGTTCATATTTTAAAAACAATATTCGGTCTTTAACGGTGTTCGCTTTGAAAACAAAAGAGTATTTGAATATGGAATGTCAACCGACACGTTCACTGCGCATGCCAGTTGCGCTTAGACTGAAGTTGTTTGTGATTGGTTGAACAAGTTTGAAGGCGTATTCTGAATGATTGTAACGGTATTGCTACGACATGAAAATGGTACACGTTTCGTCATTGTAAGGTAGCAGGTAAAAATATTTTAAGAACAGTCCCACATTGTCTGCTTAGTTTTGATTATAGTGTGAGTCAAGTCCTGGACCCCAAACCAGTCCGTTTACCCTCCAGATGCAGCCTTATTGTTGGCTCGCTTACCTCTCGTTGTGCTTACAGTTTTTTACTTTACAGTTATTCTTAAAAAGTGGCAATTTTAAGCCAGCGATTGTATATCGACGTGAGAGTCAGGCGAGCAAATAGCTGCTGCGTAAAATTATTATTCTATAATATTATATTTAAAAAAAAAGGCAAATGCAATAGTAGCGTCCGTATAAGAAAGAGTCGAAAATGTCCTATTTAGGACTTCTTGCAATGAATCAGCGTCGAGCAAAGAGACGAACGTGATATTTGCTAAATTGCGATGTTTTATTTAAATTTCAAGAAAAATGCTGTCGTATGTATTTAGAAAGTGCACTAATTATCATGTGAACTAAATAAAAGAAAGGACTCTTATATCATTATTAATTATTGTTATTATTAAGAAATATACAGTGTATTTATTAATTTAATCAAGAAACGAACAGGTAAGGTACAATAAAATCTTAATTACTAGAAAGAAAATAAAACTAGGATTTCATCATATGAATAAAATTGGGTCTCCGCGGCAAGGTGCTAAAGATGCTGGCAGCGTTCCCCCTTTGAATGCCTATACTAATGCGTTGGGCAAGGTAGCTGCCGGCCCTTGGGTTTCCTAGACAGTCTATTAATTTTTTTAGATAAAATAGAAATATATTGACAATAACGCTGTATTTTAATATCATTGGCATTGCGAGACGCCTGTTTAATCTAATCGCTTTGTGGTGGCTGCGGCATGAGATAGCAATGTGCAAGCACGGAAGAATTTGCTTAGCGCTATTACTTTTGCATGAAGAGTAAAAAGAAGAAGATTCGACAATATGCTACAGTGACATCATTTCAACCCATGTAGAGTATGAACAAACAGGCCCATGTTCTGGTTAAAAATTACTTTTGGATGTTACTTACTACGTAAAAACACAACTTATAACTTGAAAAATACTACCAAAATCTCCGCTGCTAAATAGTCACTTTAGTGTGGCTTACATAAGTTACCCATATTGGCTAACATATGCATTTTGAATATTTTATGTTGCTTAAAAAATCTTTGTCTTGGTAATTGATAAATACGTTGTGGCAATAAAAAAATACCTCTTGTAATAAAAAATATAAAAAGAAACATAATTATGTTTATTATTTAAAAGATCGAACTATTTTTCTTCTAATCGACGCTGATTTACAGGAGTTTTTTGTTTATTATATTTTCTGTGTACTGTTTAGGTATTCGGGTTTGTCTCAAAGAAATGTTTAAGGAGGCTGGTATCATGACTGTGGCATCACAGTACATTTACTCAATTTTTTTGTATGCCTGTAAAAATACTAACAATCTCATTAAGAAAGAAGATATTCATAATATTAAATCTTAAAACTAAGTCCTTTTTTACATTATTTTGTTTAACTACGGTAAATGATTCTGTTATGGGGAACTATACGTTTTTACAATAAGATTCCGGAGCATATATTAAGTTTACGATTTCCTAAGTTTAAAACTTATATTAAAAGTATTTTAATAGAAAAATCTTATTACAAAATTGAAGACTACGTGACAAAAAAAGATATATGGCAAGACGACATGAGTCTAAATTTCACACAAATGCGATTCAAAGTGTATTCTCTTTGATAAGAACAATCCCTAGGGCTTCTTGCTCGGTCTTCTCAGGGAAGTCAGCGTAGTGAACGAGATCAGTATTAAAAAATGACGTTTTCAATTGTAAACATTTTACCTATGGGATAAATCATTATTTGACTTCAGAAATTCATAAATATATACATTGATAATGATAATTGATTAAGTACTTAGTAAAGTAAGTTGCAGTGCTCTTATAGGGTAACCTATCACAAACTCGAAAATTGTTTTGTCCGAAATAACGGTTGTTCGAGTTTTCATTACACCCAAAACGTAACGAATTATAACGAAACAGTTGTTCTTTCAGGATATGTTGAATGTTTATTGTAAAGACACGATTACGTTTGGTTAGGTTAGGTTAAGTTAGGTTTAAAAGAAAAAACATTTTCCTCTCAAAATTACTTTCGAGGTTATGAAATTTTTGACGACAATAATAAATTTGGTGATTAGGGAAATGACACGTTTATTATTATTTTTTCTTATAGTATTTGTAATGTAATTTAATTTA
>NW_020655446.1:0-897 GCF_003589595.1 Hyposmocoma kahamanoa
TTACACTCCTCCAGCGTTATTTTGAAACCCTGGAGACAAATAAAAAAACACACTTATTGATAATAATAATTACAAAAACTTCTTATAATCTACTTTCTTAATTCTAGGGCGTAAGTCATAAGTACGAGCGAAAGGCGGCCGCCCGGCTGCGGGCAGCTGCTCGGCCGTGGGCAACCGCTCGTCCTCCGTACTAGGGACTTCATCGCAGACAGTCTCTTCTGGACTGTTGCCTGATAAATCTTGCGCCTCAGCCCACTCGTCTTCCGCACTCTGATTTTCCTCATTGGCCATAATAATTGGAGGCGTAGGCGGTGGGGAGAGTGAGTGAGTCGCTGGAAACGACCGAGGTGACGGCGGCGACGCCGGCACCTCACCCGCTATATTTATTACATTTGTATCTTGGACTTTACGGTCTGTCAAGTTATCACGTATTAGTACACCAGTGTATTTCTTTATTTGATCTACATGACGCCGACAAATAACACCATTTTCACTTACATATATATCGTACATACGGCTACCTACTATGTCACGGATAATACCTAAAACCCATGTCTCTTTCTTTGCAATGTACCATTTTAACCACACGCGGTCCCCTATTGCTAATTTTCTACAAGTACGCGGCTGAACATTCAACGACCCGCTATTAACTCTGCTGCGGCACCCTGGCAAGATTAGGTCTAACCTGGATCTTAACGCGCGCCCCAGCATGAGTTTAGCCGGCGACGCGCCCGTGGTGCAATGGTCAGTGTTACGATACTCGAATAAAATTCCCAATAGCTTCTCATCGATTGCTGAGCTGGAGCGATACTGGTTCAATAAGCATTTAATCATTTTTTTACAAGTCTTTACCGCATTCTCTGCTAAACCGTTGCTGGCCGGATGATAAATAGGGGA
>NW_020655446.1:907-16442 GCF_003589595.1 Hyposmocoma kahamanoa
ATTTCCTTAGGTTACATTCAGAAAAGTACTGTTTATACATTTTTTTTGAAATAACTGTTGTTCCTGAACCAGAATCAAGTTCCATTTGTAATTCAACATGATTTATCACTACCCACAACAAAATTGGTGAATATTTAACGTACCTTAAATTAAAAAGTTCACATTCCTTGCAGTTCTTACACTCGTTTCCTTCAAAAAATTCTGATTCCACTTCTAGGTTATGCAAATTAGACTTATCACTCACTTTTTTGCTACACACTTTTTTTAAATGGCCCTTTACGCCACACGTTTGGCACCGATAATGTTTATACCGACACTTTTCCGTGTCGTGGTTCTTCATGCCGCACACGGAGCACTTAATCTCTGGGCGTTCGCGGACGTTGCCGCCGGCGGGCCGCGGCCCGCTCACCCGATACACTGATTCCTCCTTGATGTGCGGTGGCATGGCCGCCGCGCGCGCCTCGCGCGCACACGCCGCTTGCTGAGCTATCTCGACTGCCTTCGCGAATGTGAGCACAGCCGCATCTTGCTCGAACAGGCGGTCACGCTCTGGTCCTATGTTCATGCCCAGTACAAATTTATTTGTCAAAAGCATGTCCAGTGCATTTCCGAAATCGCAGTGCACTGCGAGTCCTCTGACACGTACTGCCCACTCCTCGATGCTCTCTCCCGTCGCTCTTCTCGCCTCGAAGAACCTCTCTCTATCCGCGAAAGTGCACCTCTTCGGAGAAAAATGCCTATTAAATTGCCTTACTAATTCTGTGTACTCGACCTCTTCTAATTTCTTTGGATGCACTAGATTTTTTGCAAGCCGATAGGACTCATCCGAAAGATGCGTGAGTAACAACGGACACTTCCTGTCATTCGTTATACTGTTTAATTTTATAAATTGCTCCAATCTTCCATAAAAAATTTGCCAATCTTGCGTCGTATGATCAAAAATATGAATATTTCCGATAAAACTCGACATTTTAACACTTTTTTTTTTTTTTTATTAACGCGGGTAAATCCGAATCGTCGCCAGTGAGGTGTTCGTGGCAAGCAATGAAACGACAGATACGATGCACGGTCCGTTTATTACTGGCTGACAAAGCCAAAGGCAGAGCGTTAAATACATTACACACAATTTCATAGTCTTGTCCCAGAAAACGGGCATTTATTCCACTAAATATGTCAATAACTAAATCGTATTCCACAGAAGATTCGCCGGTCATTTTGCATTAATAAAATTATGCGTGCCCTCCTGCCAAAAGATACTTCAATAGACGCCGCTTGTTCGGTGACTATTCGACAAAAAACGTATGATTTTGCACCGTTTGAAAGAGATGCATTAATACCATGCGCTACTGCATATCGAATACGTTAAAGTTCATTCGATTTTAAATTTTTATTGAATTGATATTCAATTATTTTTTGTGAAATTACTCCACTAGTTTGTTATAATTATTAATCAAAGTCGATCTTTCTCACTCAGAAAATATTCCTTCGACCTGGCCGGATTCGAACCGACGACGTCTTCTAGCTTACCGTGGCAGACGCTATACCAACTAAGCAACAGAACGAACCAGCGGACCTCACGAATTTTTGTATGTGCTTGCGTCGTGTCTTTGTATTTGGTTTTTCAACGACTTTTTAGTCGTAGTGCCATCTATGAGAAATCTATGAAAGATTTATTATCCAGTTAGTACCTTTACAGCTACCAGTACAGGCGAGAGATGTCGCTAATCACGGTATTTAAAAATTTTATTGAATTGATATTTAATTTATTTTTGTTATAATTATTAATACAAAGATCGAACACTCAGAAAAAATTCGTTCGATCCGGCCGACGTCATCAAGCTTACCGTGGCAGACGCTATACCAACTAAGCTAAACTTCATTCGATTTGGTTGACAAGTCCGCTGTGTATTCGATAAACGTTTAGAGCTGCGTGCGTTTTTTTGCAGGACAAACACCGTGTAAATGGTTCTATATCTAATATATGCGCCACTGTTTATTCGGTAAGATTATTACTGCAAAAAAAACATGCGGTGCCGTGTGAACGGGGGGTAATGGAATTCCATTAGCGACGACAATAGTTTTCTGTGTAGAGCTAACAAGAGCTTGGATAGTGTGATGAGCAATCATGACCTGGATGTTAATATATTCAATTGTAATATTGATGCAATAAAACATAAATTCACGAACGTTCTATTTCATTTTATTGAATAATTTGTGAATAGTGCAGGTATTGGGTTGTTATATTTATTTTTTATTTTTATTTATTTAGTTTGATTTGTTTAAAGCTATAGGTGGAATTGGCTTTTTGTCTATTTTGCTATTTTTATTAAATGTAGGAAGGTGTTGGTTTTCCATTAATAAACAAATAAATAAACCTGTAGGATGGAAATGGGAGGCAAGGTGGGCGAGGTCTTACCTCAACTACATTGAGGACATCCTCAACCTCTAACGTAACTGGATAGGTCAATAGTATCTTCCTTCCCCGGTGGAACTCAGGGGTAACGGTGTACATTATACCTGTAGATTTAGATATAGAGAGATATAGATTTGTTCTCTTGATAGATATATCATTTATATTTGGCATCTCTGAAATTTGAATGTTATTTCAATGAAAATTATGATTTCAAATTTTAATTTCAGAAATCATACATGCTAGATGGGAATGTCGTGAATTTGATTTCCGGTAGGACCATTTTGGGAAACTTTGTAGGTTCAAGTTTTTGTGATTTGAAAAGTTCCCCGGTGTCGATTTCGGTGTTTTGACACTCATAGCACGGGCAATTCTCCAGGTTAAGAACATGTGACTGGTGTAGCTTTCTGGAACATTGTTACTATTATTTATTCTAGATTCTCATATCTCCCATGACCTAGAACGTAAATTTTGATTAATTGATTTGATTTTAAATTGAAAACGCAATGTTTTCATGCAAGAACACAGTCGAGATCAGGGATTCAGATTCATGAACTGGTGAAATATACATTCTCAAGCAATATCCTTTTGCATTTCATAAAAATCCAATCGCCTTACTTTCCTAGCAAGACTGGCGATCATTAACCCGTTTACAGACTAAACAATTGGATATACTTTTGTGTGGCAACACGTCTTGCTCGCTAGATCGCGAGATACTGTAGACGTTTCTTGGTTTCGGTTTTCGCAAGGCTTTTGTAATATTGGATGGCGACGTCCACAAAAATACCCTTGACTGCAACCGATCTTATATCGTGATGTCAGGCTTATTCGCTAGAATAGTCCCACCTTGACTTTGACGCAGTCGATTTCGAGTATTAGCTCCGAAGAATACTTGTAATAAGGCATCGTCTGTTGCACGAGCTCTTGACGTAATAATAAGCTGCTTGTTGTGTCTGTGCAAATATTTACCCAGTGTTAACTGGAGCGGAACAGTCGGGAACAATCCGCTTAAGTGACTCTCTGATACAACTTCATGCACGACAAACTATTTTGCCTGTGGTAACGTCCTGTAAGATACAATACTGGTAGTTCTGCGTCTTGGTGTCCTGATCCTGTGTTGTACAACAAAAATCTTCGATTTTTCCAAAAAGGTTCTCACAGCCTTACTACTACTGAAATCCCTTATAAAATCTCCTTTTGTCATTCCATGTTAGAGGTACTAAACTTTACCAAATCTCGTCATGAATTCATTCAAGCAGCAGTAAAGATGCTCAGGAGTTCGCTCTGTGAGGTACTGCCACTTTACCCATTTCTGCCGCCAAGCAAGAGCTAGTGTCCTTTATTATAAGTGATAGCCTCCCCACGAATGTTGTCAATTGCTAACGTCAAAAAGTAATTTCTGAGACTGCATATCTTGCGGTTGTGAATAGTTTTATCACTTTATGGGCCGTTTACTCCTTTAGTGGAATATATAATCTCATAATCGACATGAATATGTTAAAATAGTTTATTATTATTTTACTTTCCAGGACAATGATTAATTCCTTGCTCGAAATTAAGAAGACGGTGACTGAGGATGCTCCAGACGCTCACAAAAACAGGGATCATTTCAACGCAATGTTGGTTATAATGAAAGATTTAACCACGGAAGATATATAATGAGTAGGTGAAACTTAACTATCAGTACACGGGTAAAGGTAAACTCCGTGGCTATTGAGTTACGTACAGTTTTGGAGAAGGTATATTGAAACGCACAAATTAATACAACAATAATGGAGGCATTTTTAAGGGGATACCCTTCACCTTTAGATCAACATTATTTATGAATTATAAAAACTGAACATTAAACGACAGTCTTCTCTTATATCTATCGATAATTCTTTAAAACGGGATTTGTCGAATGAACGTGGCAACTGCTGACGCTGGTGGTGTATTATATATATAGAATGTTAAAAGCATATAAAACTTGGTAGTTTCAATATATTTTTACAAAAATTTGAAAAAAAAATGTCTCTCGAATCAATTTTAGATAGACCGTGTTATTTTGGATTGTAAAAGCAAATTATTATTTAATATACACGAACTGGCCCTGACTTCATTTATACATACTATGTATAATAGAGGTTGTAATAGATAATGTAGTAATAGTATTAATTATCTCTGAGCAAAGTAGCAAATAAAAATAGATTTCATAGATTTCTCATAGATGGCGCTGCGGCTAAAAAGTAATTGAAAACCAAAGACAACAACAAAACAACAAAATCCGACAACAAGCACATAGAAAAATTAGTGAGGTCAGCTAGTTCGTTCTGTGGCTTAGTTGGCATAGCGTCTGCTAGAAGATGAAGATTTTTTTCTGAGTGTTCGATCTTTGTATTAATAATTATAACAAACTAGTGGAATAATTTCACAAAAAATAATTGAATGTCAATTCAATATAAATTTGAAAATAGATTACAAAACGTTGATATAAATTTTAAATCTTAATCCAGTGAATTTCTAATGGATATATTTATTGTTTACGTCACAACTCTGTTGAAAAATTTAGTTCAATCATAAAGTTCTCATCCCCAAAATTGTTAGCTAGAAATAACATGATAGTATCTACTCGTATTTTCATGTACAAGTAAGTACAGGTAGGCACCTACAATTTTAAATAACTTTTCAAATAGTATTTTTATACTATTTCACATTTCGTTAACATTTCGATAAAACCAGGTAAAAAGCTTTAAACGAGACAAACTGAAAGCTCGAGATTTGTAAGAGATTTATCCAAAGTTTAAGTCCGTAGACTATTTATTATTTCAAAGAAAACTGTATAGAGTAGATCAAAAATCTTCAGCTGAAAATCCGAAAGAAAACATTTGGTGGTTTAGGTATGTAGAAAAAATTTGGTGGTTTAGTTCAGGTTTATAGGGTTTACCGTTCATTTTCGTACCCTTTACAATATAATATAGTGTTTATATAAGTTTTTCTCTTGGGCGAAAAATCAACTTTATTCCTGCACCATACGACGCCAGCTGCTAATGCAAGTAGTTCAATAAATCGTCTAAGTATAACACTAAAATAACTACGGCGACTGGGACAAGATTTCTTTTTATAATATCAAGTGACGGGACGAACAAGTCGTGCGCCTGCTGGTAAGCTACACGCCTGGCCATAACAGTTGCAGTGCCATTCAGAGCTTTAAATCGCAAAGATCCGAGGGGCACTGCCACTGCGCCCGTCACCCTGACACATAAGTTGACAAGTCCCATGTGCCTATAATTTCACCAGAGTTTTACTGCTACTCACTTAATATATATACTTAATTTTAGTGCAAGTGGTCATAATGGTCGTGATTTGACGTCGACTTCGGTGGGCCAACCGTTTGCATTGTGGATGCTAGACGAGGTAGGACCAATTTGGCATGGCAACGAGAGGTGCTGAGAGGCTATGGTCTCCTTTTGCGAGAGCGTAGTCTTTGATCCGCTACGTAGACGGCGATCGGAGAGCCGAAGGAGGCAGTACGCGCACCTCCTTCCCCCGCCGTAGACTGGATTCGGGGGACCTATACCACCAACCTTGAGGGTGCCCTTACGTCTACCCCGAACTCTTTCACAAGTTCTACTGCCAATATGAAGATACAGTATAAGATGAAGCATTCGTGTTCAAGAACATTTTCTTTGTGTAAAATACCTTAAAATATTGGTGGATCTAATGTCTCAACGTACATAGATTAAAGTTATACAAGATAATAATAAATAAAATATTTGTTAGCAGTACTTTCGAAAAGTTTCATTTTTGTCGTTTAACGAAATAAAGCCTGCTTTGTCTTCTGAGCCTAAGCGCCTTTGCATTCTTAGCGATAAACATTTGAGAGCTGCGAGAAAGATGGCGCTATAATTAATTTGGATTATACTTCTTTGAGGAATAAATTATTTATAACTGGAATTCAGGGTAACGAACAACTACATTAGCGCTGTCAATACGAAGTTGCTTTTGGTTATAAGTACAATATCTTTAAGACTATTATAATATTATTTAATGAAGTTAACACACGCTTCGACGCATAATCGTTTTGGTTTGGATTCTAAAATTGAACTTCGACACACGCTACTCCGACAATATGATACATCGACATGATTTTACTCAGACATTACGTTATTCCGACAATATATTACTTCGACATTACTTTACTCAGATACTACGCTACTCCGACAACATGACTGTGACATCGACATGATTTTACTCAGAGCTACGCTACTTCGACAACACAGACGAGATGTTTCTTAAAAAAATCTTTATACTCAGATAAAAAAAATCATCATTACAAACCCATGTAGGAAATGCTTTCTTATTATATATAGATTCAATATAATAAAAAAAACCAAAATAATATGTGCATCATTTAATTCGTACATAGTAAAAAGTACGTGGTTTTTTAATTTTTTTCGAGTAACAAAAGTGCTTATGTGTGGACCATTTTTATTAAGAAAATGTTACGTTCTAAGACCACACTCGGTTTTAGTTCCATACTTTTCGCATAGACGGTGGCGCCATATTATTTTCTCGCGGTAGTGCCTTTGTGTATGTATAAATTATTATAGTGGCGCGACGTAGCACTCAAATCGTTCGAAAGACGCTTATGATTACCAAAGACTGCTAATCGTGGCGTTTTATTGCGTTTGTTTGTAGGTATTTATCTGTATCTGGTTGGAAAAAAAAAACCGCGAAATTTCAGAATTTTGAACTTAAACTCTTGAAATAAATATTTTCTTTTTGTTAATCGCAAACGAAATGAAAAGTAAAGCTTTTACCCCAAGATTAAAAGCCAATGTTAACTCTCGGAGTAATAGACACCCTCGCTGAAGCTCGAGTGGCTGACCACCGCGGGTACATTCGTCGGTGTTTTGTAGAAAGGGCGAAAGCGCCATTTAAAAAAATATATGGGGAGCATGTTTATAGTTTTAACGACTGTTTTAAAATATTTATTTCCCGTTTTGAAATTTAATTTTGGATTTAATTAAGTTGAAGTTTGAAATTGAATTTAAAACAAGACGTAAGTATTTTAAAACAGTCGTGAAAAACTAAAACATGCTCCCGGAAAATTTGTTCAAAATGGCGCTTTCGCCCTTTCTACAAAACACCAACGATATTGGCTTGTTTTAGACCCTCGATAAAAAAACATTATTTCATGATTTACATACATGAAATAGTGTATTTTACTCATTGACTTACATATAAATGGACGACAGGGTTAATACAAAAACCACGAAAAAAATGTCCCAAGTCAACCTATTTAAACGTAGTGACATGTAAAGGAATATGAAAAAGTTAAAACGTTGAATTTAAATTGTAATGTCATCGCAGTACTGTGTAATTTTGCTTGCTTCGCTGTCAGTCGAACAAACGAAGACTAAAGCGTGAATGACGCTCTGTATACGATTTTAACGCCCTAAAAGTTCGGACACTTTTTAGCGCGGACCCGACGTCCATATAATTGTAAGTCAATGATTTTACTATATTTTAACTTAATAGTTTTTTGTCACATTTTATATAACCAATAAAAGATTTTTTCGATTATATGATTTTGTTTTTTTTTCTATTATATTGATCGATATATAATAAGAAACCAATTCCTACATGGGTTTGTAATAATGATTTTTCTTATCTGAGTACAAAGATTTTTTAAAGAAACATCTCGTCTGTGTTGTCGGAGTAGCGTAGTGCCTGAGTAAAGTAATATCGAAATAATATATTATCGGAGTAGCGTGTGTCGAAGTACAATTTTAAAGTCAATCGTTTGACTATAATTATGAGAAAAAGTTTAAAAGAGCGGGCTTGGGCTGCCAAAAAGCGGCACGCTGTTTTTTAGGTGTTATTGCATGGAGATAAAATTTTTTTGATCGGCTTAAATTAGATACTTGTAGCGACTCTTTAATCCTTAAGCTAAACTAGTTTAGTTACCGCCATAGTATAATGTCCTACGGGATTCTCATGTGGGGTAAAGTGGCAGATATAAACCATATTTTATTATTGTATTGCAAAAACGAGCGATTTGTTCTATGTACCGTTTAGGTTCTCGGATTTCTATCAGAGAAAAGTTTAAGAAGACTGGTGTCATCACAGTACATTTACTCAAATATTTTGTATGCCTATATACTATGTATGTAAAAATGTACGTAGATAGATAGAAAGATAGAAACATTCCACACAAATATGATTCAAAATGTTTTCTATAGTATTTTTGATATCAAATATTTCAATAATGTAATGTACTACAAAACTAACTAAACTATAATAAGCCATGAATATCGCGTACTTACTCGTCCCACCACATTGAGAAAATCGTCTTCTAGCAAACCGTGCCAGACGCTATACACTCAACATAGCCCCGAACTTGGGAAACCCTGTGTCGCGGGTGCCATGGACACACACATAGACAACCACAAATTACACCCAAACTCACGAGATAAATAAATGTAGGACATACAAATATTTCTCCCGGCCTGGGAATCGAATCTGGGACCTCTGCCCGTTCAGCCACAGAGGCAGTCAAACTAAGAGTAATTTCACAAAAATAATTGAATATCAATTCAGTACAAATTTATTTAAATAGAACTTTATTTTTAAGTATCTAGTAACCCAAATTCAATAAGTGTTATGGAAAAAGGAATTAGTAATATTTGATATCTGCATTGATGAAAATTTATTTTATCAGGAAAAGAAAATATTAATTGTAGATTATAATTATAATAAAAATAATATTAGAATTAGAATATAACCGCAATGAGATACTATTACAATTAAAATATAGTTACCACACGATACACACATTTGCACAGACAGATACACGCACCCAAATGCCCATGTACGCCTACACACTCACACACGCATGCACGCACGCATAAGTAATTAGTAAGGTAAAAATTAATTAGAAATAGTTTCTTTTATCGTTTTTAATAACGATGTTTTAGATTTATGATACTCATCTTTGCTTACTTTATAGCGGCGGCAGTAGGTGTATGACATTAAACATCATGCGAAGAAGGTCGAGTCAATTAGGAACAAAACCATAAGTGCTCCGGAAAGCAGGTGTGATATAAAATACGTCGTTTTAACTATCCTCTTCGTTATCAGTTTATCGGGAAACACATCTGCAATGGACCGTGAATAAAATAAAAATTATACCGTTCCGATTAGTAGCTGCCCAGTCGAATTAAAAGAACGATTAATTAACAATAGCATGCAAGATCCATTACGTTTACTTAACTATCATTTGAATTTGATTTGCTCCTTATTACCATTAGGTAATACAAATTTATTGTTACGTATTACCAGAGACTAATTGAATGCATTTTGTGACGGTGTGACCTCCTTACACCATCATCTCACCTCTTTGTATCGCCTCTCTCCGCTTGTATCCTATCATTTTTTTTATTTTACATGTATTTAAATTTTAAATTTGAATTGTTCCATCTGCCTTCACTTTCTCATTTTGTTTTCGTACCACGGTCACTCCCAGCTCGACCGCCACAACAGTCTGAGCTGTTAATAAGCTAATCATGTGTAATAATTTATAAGTCTACACCCTTCATGTATCTATTTCTGTAATTCAGTTTCTCGGCCTATTTAGGAGTAAGTGCCTTAATAATAAAGTGTAGGGTGTGTTTTGTACTGTTATACCTGTTTTTTTACATTTACCTTTATATTGTTACAGCCTTTCTTTAAACTTTACTTCTTTAATACATTTTTGTGGACCGGAAGTTTCCCATTTCATTGCCGTGAACCTGTTCACGGCTAGTTAAGGTTACAACCCTTTCAATATAACATAACACATGGTTATTTGTACCATACTAACTACCTCGCAGACCTCTATTACTAACATCGTAAATCATGACAATAAATTTTCTTCCATGACTTTTTACAAAATTTAATAAATTTTCCAAAAATATAATTTTAAGTTTTTGCAGTACGTACTATCTGACGCTTTTTAGATCTGTAGGAGGTAGTAAGGTAGTATATGGTGTATATGTTATCGGAATTGTGTATAATTTAGGAATTCTATAGAACACCTAGGTTTTTACAGAATAACGGGCTTCTTTAGGCAATGTATATAATATTATACACATTTTCTAGGTATTGTATGGAATGCCGGCCGTAGATTAGGCAAAGCATTAAGTGATAGAAAAAAATATAATTTTTCATTTCTGTTTGCATTTCCGAGCTGATTCCACCCCCTCCTGTGGCTTTAGGTTAGGTCACAGGGTTAGGTTAGTATATGAAAATGCTGCACAAGCCGAGCGAACAAAGGGAGCCTGCCTTCACCAATTCACAAAATATATATCAGTTTATACGTTTCCATAATAAGACTCCTGTAAATAGGTAGCATTTACAGATACCGCATGCACATGTAACAGTTTAATCAGATGATTTGTTATCATATTGTATATGTAATTTATTGTTGTAGGAGCGGCTAAAACCTAAATTTGGTCCTGACCATTAATTATAAAACGCTAAATTCGTGATCGATTATTGTATTTGTCCCGCATAATTGGTACCACACCGATAATGGTATTTATCCACTATATAGTGGATGTTACAAAAAGGTACTGTCTATTGTTAATACTAATATGATAAATGGCCAAGAAACTGTAGTTTCTTCTGGTAATCTGCAACTCCTGTAACTTGAAGGTGGTCGGTAGCATGTACACCAGTGATGTATTCAGAAGCAGCGATGAAGATTTCACAGAAAAAACTAGAAATTTAATCATTATCATTGCAGCGGACAAAAACATCCGCTGCAGTACATAGGTCTCTCCTAAAGATCGGCACACTTACGTACGCTGCTCGCATTTCTGCGGTTTATCCAGTGGATTCTCCATTAATTTCCAATTAATTAATTTCACATACAAAATTGCATACTGGATGTTTTGAGCAATGATACGATTATAATACCAGCGCAGTTTTTGCTTACGTGTAAGGAGTAAAGCCTTTTATGCCAATTGGTGGTACAGCATCACGATCTTCTTCTGTTGGAAGGTTGGAGTATTCTGGACTTTGTAGTAAGTTTTATTATTAATCAGCGATTCCAATTAAACCGCACCGAAAAAAAAAAGAACCGACGTCTTGTAGCAAACCGTGCTAGACGATATGCCAACTAAGCCACGGAATCAACCAGCGGACCTCACGAATTCTTCTATGTGCTTGTTGTCGGATCTTTTGTATTTGGTTTTCAACGACTTATTAGCCGTAGCGCCATCAAATATTTCGTCACAAAAAAGGAAATGTATATCAATTCAATACAAATTTAATAACAAACATTTTTTTTACCAATCACTCTGTATATTGCTATATTTATCAGAATAAAATCACTGTATAGACTATAAATACTTGGAATTTCCTTAGAAAGCCATTCATTACATCAGTGTGGTTTTGAAGTATTACAAAAATGAGATCTTCGGCTCTGGTACTGCTGTTCGTGGTGGTAAGTATATTCAGATTTTAATTATCCTAACAAATAGAAATATCCTAACAAATAGGTTCTACCCCTATGTTGTGGATATTTCAAAGATTCGCGCAAATGCATTAAGCTTCCACATTTATATGGCGAACGGCTATGAAGTGGAATTCCTTGTGTAAAAACTTATTCCTTGAACGCTATGTTCTTGGGTCTTTTCTTTTGGGCATGTTCCAACGTCGACAACTGAAGAAGTTGCACAACCCTTAGAAACAAGTAGATAACCCCATAGGATTAGCACGTCGGATTATGTCCTAAACACTCTCTTTAAAAGAGAGACTGGCATTGGTATTCCATAGGTAAAATTTTTACACTTGAAAACGTTATTTTTCTTTCTTTGCTCGTTCACTACGCTGACCTCCCTGAGAAGAACGAGCAAGAAACTCTAGGGATTGCTCTTTTCAAATAAACTTAAATGCAATGGAATACACTTTGAATCATGACTGTGTGGAGTCTAGACTCTTGTTGTCTTTCCATACTTCTTTACCTAGAACATACTCTTCAATTTTTAATATGACTTTTCAATTAAAATACTTTTAATGTAAGTTTTAAACTTAGAAAATCATTATCTTAATATATTCTCCGGGATCTTATTGTAAAAACGTATACAGTATATTGCAAAACGTATAAAGAGATATAAGCAATAACAAGACTTTGAATTTCAGGTTTGCGTTGCTTACGCAAGTTGTATCGACTTAGAAACCTCATCTTTGATACGCCAGAAACGTCAAGATCTGGCGAGTCCTCATCTCCGGTAAGTTAAATTTCCTTGTTAGTAAACAAATTTATTACTATAATTATTAACACAAAGAACACTTAGAAAAAAAACCTTCGGTCCGGCCGGATTCGTACCGACGTCTTCTTGCAAACCGTGCCAGACGCTATGCCAACTGAGCCACGTAACGAACGCCACACACGAAGCATACCTCAAGAATTTAATTACAGTTATTAACGACATCTCTAGCCAGGGCTGGAAGCTGTAAAGTTACCTAACTGGGTGACGAAATATTTTCATAGATTTCTCATAAATGTCACCACGACTAAAAAGTCGTTGAAAACCAAATACGAAAGATCCGACAACAAGCACATAAAAAATTCGTGAGGTCCGCTGGTTCGTTCCGTGACTTAGTTGGCGTAGCGTCTGCCACGGTTTGCTAGAAAACGTCGGTTCGAATCCGGCCGGATCGAAGGAATTTTTTTAAGTGTTCGATCTATTAATAATTATAACCAACTTGTGCAGTAAGTTCACAAAAAATAATTGAATATCAATTCAAATATAATATATATTACTTACAAGAGTTCTTTAGTTCTTAATACATAAATTGGGGAATGGAAAAGGGAGGAAAGGTCTCCAAGATCGTAACTCTAATACATTGAGGACATTCTCGAAAATCTGTAGGTCAATAATACCGAGAAACAAGACATATGCGAGTAGTTGAACGGTAAGAGCTATGTGAGGAACGTAACTGGAGTGGTCAACAATATTTACCTCCCCGGAGGGAGACGGGCGTGACGGTATATAGTAAACCTATGCTAATAGATGTTCTCTTGATAGACATATAATATAATTATCATTTATAACAGACATTTTGACAATTTGAAAGTGAAATTACAGGCACATGGGACTTGTCTATTTATTATTATTATTATTATCTAACAATAGCGGTGCCCCTCATATCTTTGCCATTTAAAATTCTGAGTGGCACTGCAACTGCTGTGGACAGGCGTGTCGCTTACCACCAAGCTCACAACTTATTCGTCCCGTCACTTGCTATCGTAAAAAAAATCGTCTCAGGTGAACTATAAGTTTTTTTTTACAAGTGATAACCTCCCCACGAAAGCTGTCAACCGCTGTTATCAAAAAGTAGTTTCTGAGACCTTGGTGTGAATGGTTTTGTCACTTCCTGGGCCTTTGAGTCCACCCTCCGCGGGATATACAGTCTCAAAGCTGACGACATTATTATGTTATTTAAATAAAGGTAAATAATATATTCGTCTAATAGTTTATTGTTATTTTCTTTACAGGGACTTGATTAAAGCCTTGGTCGAAGCTATGCAGAAGGCGACTGCGAATGCTGGAGCCGTTCTCAAAAAATTGGCTGAATTCGACGCTGTGTTGAATGTAATGAAAAAGAAAACCAATGCAGTTCTGGAAAATATTTAAAAGCAAAATTAGTGAAATTTGACTGTCTGTACGTGGGTAAAGGTTAATTCCGTCGCTGTTGAGTTACATACAATTTCTTAATATACTTATTCAAACACATAAATTAATACAACAATAATGGTAATGGAGGAATTGTAAAAGGGATACCCTTCATCTGTAGATTGACAAATTTAATAATAATAAAAATTTAACATTGAAATGTCTTTTCTTTAATTGATGCTTTTTTTTTAACTGTACTATGTACTTGTTGAGTGAACGCGGCATACTGATGACGCAATTGGTGTATTATAGGTACAGAGTTAGAAGTGTAATAAACTTGCTGTTATCATTATCTACTGAACAATTTAAAAAATATATTTTTTTTCTAAATTTGTGATGGATCATGCGATTTTGGATCAGGAAACAAGGCTGTTTTTTATTACGTAAGTAAATTAACGGTTTACCTTTTAAGTTTATGGAGGATGTAACAGAAAGATAAAGTCATAGTAAAGTTCTCAACTTGTTTTTATTGTCTCTGAGCAAAATATGAAATAAAAATGGATTACTAGAAATTTATATCAATTTTTAATACTAAATCAGTGATTTTCTAAATCAATATAATATATTTACTGTCATTTGCGTCACAGCTCTATTGCGAAACTTAGTTCATTCCTAAAGAACTCATTCACAGAATAGTGAACTAGAAATAACATGATAGTTTCAAGTTATAGTATTTTCATGCACAATTAGTGTAATTTAAATAATACATTAGTACAAAAGTGACAATTTCGATACAACTGGGTAAAAACCACCCTTTAAACAAGGCAAACTGAAAGCTTTAAATTTAGATTTATTCAACCTACAAGCTGAAAATTTGCGAGAAAAAATTGTTGGTCAATCGGACATACCGTACCTTTTTCACACCCTACATGCACCGTCACGCATGAGTGTTTATTTATGAATCTAGGTGAAAAACGATTTTCCCTGTATTAATGAACAGCTGTGCGTTTTGCGTTTATGCGTTAGTAGCATTGACTTACAATTATATGGACGTCGGGTCCGCGCTAAAAAGTGTCCGCACTTGTAAGGCGCTAAAATCGTATACAGAGCGCCAAACTCCGCTTTAGTCTTCATTTGTTCGACTGACAGCGCGATACTGCGATGACATACAATTTAAATTTCGAATAGGTTGACTTGGGACATTTTTTTCGTGGTTTTTGTATTAGACCCGTCGTCCATTTATTTGTAAGTCAATGGTTAGTAGCTAAAGTTGCTTAGTAGATAACTAGATGGTGAAACTGATAAAATTATCTAAGTAAAATATGAAGCATTCATTTTCAAGAACATTTTCTTTGTATCACCTTAAGAGGGAGCATGCCAAAAAAGTTTTGACGTTGGCTCCGCCCACATTTGTGAGACAAATAATATACGAGTATATGCCTGAAGTTCGCGTGACAAGCGACAGGACATGTTGAATTTT
>NW_020655447.1:0-19400 GCF_003589595.1 Hyposmocoma kahamanoa
ATATATACTATGAACTCATACCGTGGTAAGAAACCTGTAATTAGAGATAAACATTTGGTGAATAACCACGAAAGCCTCAAAAAAAGCTCTAATGCTACTAGAAAAAAAAACATCGTCTTGGTATTGTGTTTTCTTGGTTTTTCTAATGAGAGCTAAATGTTTTTGTGTAACGAGCTTCCAAAACAAGACAATTACGCACCGCACGTTTGTATATACCTCCAACACAAAAGGTTATCTTACACATATTCCATTATAAATTATACGCGCAAATATTAAATTTATGGCACTTGACACCCTTGTCAGAGGCGTAGCAGCTTTACCCTAGAGCCCTTTCTGTCAAGACGGACGCCTTGCGGTGGACAAAGCCCGTTTACGGACCCAACAATACTTTACGACAAATTTAATAAGATCTCTGACAGTAACTTATTACGTATTAATGAACCTGTTTATTTTATTAAATATTTAACTACTGGTCTCGCCTTTACTTCGCTTTGCATGAAAATCGACATAGCTAATGAATAAGTTGCTGAGACACAGTACTTAAAAAAAAATACCACCATGTAACTTTTTAACATATCATGTATTGAAATACATCGAATACTTGGTGGTCATTGTAAAGTTTAATATATTGGAAAAACGTTAAAATGACCTGTGCATTTCTTCAAGAGAGAGTTCTACTTAAAATTGTGAGTAGTACAATACTCCTTACGCGAATTTCTGTGGAAATCCCCTCTGTCACATAAAGTGCACTATTATTCATAGAGAGCAGGTACTAACCTAGTTCAAACGACAAAGATCTCTAGTATGATAAATCGAAATTTTCCGCCGCACTGCTTTTCAAGCATTTTCGGATTCACAGTGTGTTTGTTGAATTGGAAAAAATATATCTATTGTCTTGGCAAACCAAGTGAACGCAGCGTGTTCTTTTGGTATATTTTGTACGGTATGGTATAAGGGGCTGATACCAGCAACTCCTGTCCATAAGAGTGGTTACACACGTGGTTATACAAACGCGCGATTGCATTGATGCAATCTCCTATAAATCCTAAATGTAGCGATGCAATCACGCGTTTGTATCGATGCACTCAGACGCTTGCATCACGTTTGCATAGCTGCTCAAAATCGCGCGTGTGTATATGTGTACCAGAACCTGAAATCTGATGGCACTTAGACAAATTTAAATTAGTAGTGGGCAACATCTATATAAAAATGTACTAGATAATTCATATATTTTAATTGACCAAAATTGATCCATCCTCATACATGTTTTATGATGGAAGGCAAGTAATTTCTGACACATTTTAAAATTAAACAAAAATATATCAATTACGTTGTGAATGAGAGATTTATATTCAAGTTTGCAGTTAGAAGCAACTCGCATTTACGCCATTTATATTTCTTTAACTATCATTGGTCTTGCCGACCAGCACCAGTACCAACAAAAATTACATAACACGTACATTGATTTGACTTGACTTGACGTTAAAATTTCAAAGATGAAAGACAAACATTATTTCAATGTTTTCTGCTGGAGATTGAAACTGATTCTCAGTGATTATTGTTGCAAAATCATAATTTTCAAGTGAAAACACACACAACAGCTTAGCAGACAGTCATTTGACACAAGTAATATTTTGAATTGACATGTGACAAGTTAAATGGCAAAGATCTAAAAAAAAATATTATTAATCATTTTAATTTAAGTTTAATGAGAGAATAAGCTGTCCAGGCAATCACGCAACCTTCCTAGAAGATTGTCGATAGCTATTTTTATTTTTATTGACACCACGTGACAGGACGACCAAATCGTGCGCCTGGTGATAAGCGACACGCCAAGTTCACTGCCACTGCGCCCGTGAACGAATTGCTTACTTTGTGGACGGGCGTGATTACACACATGATGATATTTACATATACTCATTACTCATCACACACACACAAACACACACACACGCCTAATTGCCATATTTTAGATTTTAACTTTATCTTTATAATGTTAAATTATGTAGCAGTTATTTATAACTTCACCACAGATTTTTTGTCTTTTTCATCGTATTATTGTAATAATTTTTTCACAAAGGGAGATCTGGTGTATCAAAACACCTGTGCTTTACCTAGTTTGAGCACCAGTCTTCCGCATACATATGGTTACAATTCTTTGATATGTTGTAAGATTTTAGTGTCAATATGGAAGAAATAAACAAATTATTATTATTAAATTAGTATTATTAATTCCTCACTTCCCGTGAAAGATCATTAAAAATTGTGTACAAGTTGAAGTTTATCACAGATATCTAAAAAATATCCTACTTTGTTATAATCATTAATACAAAGTTCGAACACTCAGAAAAAAATACTTCTATCCGGACGGATTCGAACCGATCGACGTCTTCTAGCATATGTGCCAGACGCTATACCACCTAAGCCACGGAACGAACCAGCGGATCTCCCGAATTTTTCTATTTGCTTGTTGTCGTGTCTTTGTATTTGGTTTTTCAATGACTTTTTAGCCGTTGCGCCATCTATGAGAAATCTATAAAAATGTTTCGTCACCCACTTAGATACCTTTACAGCTACCAGTCCCGGATCGAAGGAATTTTTTCTGGTGTTCGATCTTTGTATTAATAATTGTAACAAACTAGTGGAGTAATTTCACATAAAAAAATAATTAAATATCAATTCAATAAAAAAAAAAATTACCTACTTCCCAAAAAAAAACTTAAAAATGACAGGGAAAAATAATTTCATATTTTTGAGTAAGGACTGTTTCGGCCAGAACTAGCACACATAAACTTTGTCTCATTTTGAGTTAAATAGACATCTTTTAATTGTTTCTTACAATATTCTGACGATGGTTTTGCTGACGGGTAGGGAATAAAGTTTTACATTCAGCAATGATAAAACCTTGAATTTCACATATTTCAAGTTACAACAATATTGTAATACAAGTGCGATATTATCTCTGACTAAATAAGTAAGTAATTAAACATCTAAATTTAGCAAAATTCCCACATAACCCATGAACACTTTAAGGGTTCGTATTCTAGAACTCTATTCAATGCTCAAGTCAGGATTTGAGTATGGTTTGAAGCACTCGAAATCATACTCAAGTCCCTTCCATTAGGCTCGTATTTCCAGTGCTTGTGTTTCCATTGCAATCCTGACTTGAGCATTGAGTAGAGTTCTAGAATACGACCCTAATATTGTCTTTCATAAACATTCATAAGTCCATTCATCGCCTCTAAGAAATCCGTTTGCCATTTAGATACCATTAAGGGTCGATTAATTTACATTATAGTCGATTTACGTCAGATCGAAGCTTGATTAGGTGTGAACCGATAACTAATCCTTTCGTTGCTACCTTAATCAATTATTGAAAGGACAACTCTAGGGTTCTCGACACGATGTCAACCGATGTCGATGGTAGTAATATATATATGTAGTCGTAACCCGGCGGGAAAGCAGTTGTTTCTAATCGACATGTCGAATCTCCGTGGCAGCATACACTTATAAATTTAATTTCTAAGTAACATACCTTCGTGAATGGAAAGTAACAAGCACTGTCAAGGAAAACGTGAAGAAATCTGCGTCGAAGAAGATTCAAAAACTCTTGATAAATATATTGAGTCTTAAAGTCGCATTCGGCTGTCTTGATGGAACTAGGGTCTAAACTATAGGTTGCCAAACTTTTCGGCTCACCGCCGACTTATACAAGAAAAAAAAACCTCAACGTCCATCACCACAAAAAAGAATTGAAAACACTTTTTTTTTATAGTAACTTATAAACATTTACAAATAAATGTACGAGTAGTTTATATAGATGATTCGGGCTCTTTTTTTCAAATGCGGTAGCACCCCTGGACAGCATCAACGTCCCCTAATTACTACCGCCACCCTAGGACTCTCCAGCGCCCACACGGATAAGGACCACCTTGGGAAATTATGGTCTAAACTTTCAGCAACGGGATTTATAATGGTCTGTGATTTGTTTTTCAATTATCTCGTAGAAAGACCAAGTAGCTCTAAACTAAATTATACAATAATAATAACATTGATTGTCATGAATATTATGATGTTTTACTACCATTTTAGGTTACATTAGATTTAGAGGGAAGCCTCATTGGTATTTGTTATTGTAATTTTTTCAATTCCAAGCCGCGAAATATAAATTAATATGATAACATGGATTTCAAATATGGCTGGCGTACCCTAAAGTGCTTTTTGAAAACCATTGTCATAGTTCAAAATAAACTCAAGTAGAATTACTTGAGTACGTGGCGTATTAAAACTAACCTCAATAATAAAATAAATAAATAAAAATCAAACACAAAAAGTGCTGCACATTGTTGAGCGAAAATACCATCCACTTTTCACTCCGAACATCTAATTTTAACCGTCGTAAAATATATGTGCTTTGTTACTTGTATTCTTTGAAAAGAGCCTTTTATGAAACTCGCAAGTAAGACAGAAATAAAACACAGTTTATTGCTACTTTGATTAAAATGAGCGAGCGTTCCGTTGAGCTAAATATTTTGCATTAAAAATATGACCGTATTTTTTGAAACTAGACGCCTCTAAGTGTTCTCTAGGGCGTTTTAAGAAAAAATTTATTAAAGTGAGCAAAAAAGAATGCTTAAAAATATATGGAGAGAAATAATTTGAGATTAACTTCTGGCATTTAATATAACGGTGGACAGTCCCATATCTTTCTACATAAGTATTGTAGAAAGGTATGGGATTAAACTAACGGTTGCCACCGCTGAGCCGCCGACTCTAAGCCGAATACCAAATTTCCTCATTGGTGGCGGAGCTGTAAGGCACGCTCACTTCAGCAACGGCATCTCTCCAGTTCCCAAATTCCTATGCGGCCGGAGGGACCGCAACATGTTTAGCTCATCCTTTACTAGCTCTCTGGGCTAGATGCCAAGTGGCACTGTCCTGCGACAATGTCCGGAAACAGCTAACGTCTTAAAGGGCAACTCATGTGCCCCGCGCGTCTCCTCGCCTCAGGCTTTCGACTAGACCGCTACTTTGTCGGCGCGCTAGTTGCGCGCGGGACGAAGACTCCGGTCACCATCTACCGGGGCAGACGAACGTGTTCATCCCTGCAGCTAACCACAAACCCCGGCGAGTCCATACCCAAGTCCGGGTCCGCCAGAGACGCCCGTGAAGACGTATTACTGGCGGAGGCCTTGACTCGGGTGCCCGCCATACCTTGGTCTTGCCGTCGAGCCCGTAGTGTCTCCGGATAACCGTATCTCTCGGGTCAGTAGACAAGGACATAACGGACGTAAGGGATATAATGCTGGACAGACAAAGTACTTAATTAAGCGGGCCAAGGAACATGTTGTTTTACTCCTGGACAGAGCGCAAGTACCGAACAAAGATTAAAAGCTTCCCATGTTTCGTGATGTTACAAAGCTGCTTTGTCAAAACTAACGTATTTGCATTTCGAAACTTTCGGGATATTGGACAAAAGTGTTATTGTCACCAATTACGCTAATTTTGCTATATGTCGATAATACCTCAGCTTGAATTCAAATTTTTCTTGGGTTCATTTTGCTTGGGTCGAGCGACAAGGATACTGGCTTTATTGCAGAATTTATTTCCTTGTCGTTGACGTTGACATTACCCGCTCACGCGATGCACTGGCTATTTGGTTTCGCAAATTAGAAAATCATTAAGTTTTTATAAATAAAAATTATTATTCTGCATTGCTAAATAAATACCCTCCGTACTACCAACAAAAACATCTCAAATAAAATGCAGTAATACACTTACCTGTTATAACTTCGATATCCGATAGATCGGTATAAAATCATTACCGGCACCTCTAGGTGTGGTATGCGTCTACGGCTGCATGTATCGCGTGAGCGGTTACGTGTGTATGCCAGGGATCATTGATATGTGTGAGTAGTGCTTACTGATTCTGTGAAATTTCGATACTGCGTGTCACTATAGATCCAATATTTTCGAAAATAACGGACAACTCACGTATTTAAGTCGAATTTTTTACTCGACATATTTCGAACCACTATACCAATACCTTAGGGCAGATTCACACTATCATCCATGCCATTTATCTTCTGTACCTAGAACATAGATCGGTCGAGCCTTAAGACTGTGTGATCCACAATACGTGCACCTGGAACTAGATCATGTTAAGCGTGTACTGGAAAGCAATGGCTTTAAATGGAGGCATTGTAATCGTGTCATGAGCGCATCTGCTCATCCTCGTTGGACGGCAATAGAGAAGCGGCCGATATACATACCTTACATTAAGGGAGTAACGGATAAAATCGGACACTTGTTACGCCGAAGATATAGCATCAAGACGATTTTCCGCCTTTACATGCAACTTAGACTGTTGGTGCGTTCACCGAAGGATAAGGTGCCATTAAATGTTCTCGGTGTATATAAGATTCCTTGCTCCTGTGGCAAAAGTTACATAGGAGAGACCGGCCGTAACATATCCACACAACTGGCGGAACACATACGGAGTATGGAGAACCGGGCGATCGGGGCTCTGTAGTGACGGAACACTCATTGGATTCGGATTCGACGCAATGTATTCGTTTTGATAAAGTGTCCGTACTGGCGAGAGAAAAGCATTTCATTTCGCAGGAAGTACGTGAAGCTATCGAGATTGGTCGTCATTCGAATTTGTGTGGATGGTCGGTACCCCCGGCTGGAAAACAGTGTTTGGTACTACGTCAGTGGTTAGTGCAGACGGGACTTTAGAAAGTGACGTTGTAAGTGTCGTATGCAATCCTTCATATGACTTTAATAAAAATGAAGCAAACGAGGGTAGTTTCTCGCCGACGCCGCCTGCGCCCTCTGCCGTACTAAGTGATCGGGCAACCAGGGCTTTGGCGTGCAGTTTCCGTCGAGTCACCGCCGCGGAATCTCATGATTAGGGACCACGAATTGGTTCGAAACATATCGAGAAAAAAGTTCGATTCAATGTTTTGATATGTTATAGAGCAATGACGTCACTATTAAGATTTGTAAGGCCAAATAGCGTTCTCTTACGTTTTTAGTCAGAAGGTAAATGACTTAACCGCTCACGCGATGCGTTCCTCCTACCGCAAAATGGCGGCTATTTGGTTTCGCAAATTAGAAGAAGTTTTTACAGATAAAAATTATTATTCTGCGTTGCTAAATAAATACCTCCGAACTACCAACAAAAACATCTCAAATAAAATGCAGTAATACACCGCAAATCCTGCACTTAAAAAGCACTAATGAAATTTTTGGTGTACTTGGATAAATATGATAATATTCCGTTTGAGTGGTTCTAACGTTTACCTGAAATTACTCCTTAAAGTATAGTTTATAAACATTTATTTATCAGGGTAAACTTAAAAAACGCTACTTACGGTTTGTTTTCAATAAATAAACACCGAAATCACCACCCCAAACAATAACACACACGATTGTCGTGACATATTTCTGAAGTTGTTTATTTTTTTAAATGACAGACCCAGCCATTAAAAACTTTGTGGTTTGCTAGAGTAGTTACCGAAATAGGAATTAATATTAGTTCTTTTACCTGTTATAACTTCGATATCCGATAAATCGGTATAAAATCATCACCGGCACCTCTAGGTGTAGTATGCGTCTACGGCTGCATGTATCGCGTGAGCGGGTAATAGTACATTATACATAGCTGGCGCGAATGTGTTAACAATAAAACTGAAACTAAGTGATATATAAAAAAGCCGATTAGATCTCGTTGAAAATAAGGGAATACAAAATTATGACATGTTATTTAAAATACGTAAGATAATTCCTGTTGAAAAAAAATTTTTGCTTTCTCAAATATTACAAGAATATTCAAGTCATGAATACAAAATACCAAAAAATTATAGTTATCCAACAATACAAGCAATGATGGGCAGATATGAAACTTTTAAAACAAATAACGTATATGGTAAAAGAACTAAGGACTATTTAATTCCAACATTGTTCAACTGTCTTCGGTCACACTTGAAACACATTAAAGGTGGTAAAATGAAATAAAAAATATTTGTTACATTGATGTAGGTAAATATTGAAAAACTGTAATGTTGGTAATTGAATGTAATGTTAATGTGTTTATGTTACTGTAATATTAAGCGTAGCAACCAAACTCTCACGAGAAAGTTTCATGAAGTTTGGGAGAACTTTATTTTACTTGTAGAAAATCATTTAAATGGTAAATAAATAAAAAAAATTATCTCGTTTTGCTGATTCCTCATATGTTATTAGCTCTATAGGAAATGAAACTGTTTTTCCGGATTTAAAACGCGTATATTTGTTTTTTCAAACAAACCGACGTTTCGGGCCCTTTACAGGTCTCATGGTCACGGTTGACTTACTTGGTTATTAGCTCTATTTCACTAAAAATGTCGATTACGTTAGTTTTGATCCGGGCCTACCATAATCTTTCAATGTAAGTTTATAGTAAGCTTATTATAATATTACGAACAATCGTACCACGACAAACCTATCAACCAAGTAATGTGTTATTGCTAAAGTGACTGAAAGAACGAATGATTTCCCAATATTGTCTATTCCTTACTAAAAATAGGATATTACTAACGCTATAAGAACTCAATGTATCTTTTTTTTTGATATTCCGAATCGTCCTATCGTAGTACAATATTAAAGTACTTAATATTATTAACACTCAGAGAATATACACTGCCAAAAAAGAAAAGTATGTAATAATGAAATCTATTAACATTACGTTGTTTTCAATTGTTTTTCCTCGTTTTCATGAAGAAAAATAAATAAAACAAGCTGAGTCTTGATTGTCACGTTGTGAATTCGGAACCATAGTCTAATGTCAACTGTTAGTGTCGCCAAGGAGCATATAGATGTCGCTGTCATAATTTTACGAAATAAATATCGCGTATTTTTATTTAACGATAAATTATTTCCTATGTACCATTAAATAAAAAAATATTGAAGAGATATACGTGAATAAATAAGTTCAACTTAACATTCAATCATTACAAATCAATACTTAGACAATAAATTCGAAAATAATTTATTTCCATTGCATTCGTGTAACTATTTTAAGATTGCTAAATTTGACATGACAAGAACAATATTACTCTTATGTTAAAGTCGCGTCATAGTACGAACTGGGTGAATGAATAGTTACAAAGCTGCCAATAAAACATCACAGTTTTAACATTATAATAAGCTTACTTTAAGCGCGTCGTGGTACGCAAAATCAATGTAAGGTTAAAATAATATTATTTTAAGAGGTTGTGGTAGACCCCAAGGAACGTAGAATATCTGTCTGTATTTTAATGCGATTTTGACACTAAGCCCTATAGTAAGTTTTCACGTATCAAAGCAATAAATCCCCGAAGCGCTAAAAATAAACTAAAAAGACGGACATAAAATAAAATAGAATATATTACAATATAAAATCGTCTTAAAATAGACACTGTTCTAATATAAAATATCGTGAACTCATAGCTCATGCTATCAACCGATAGCACGTAGTCAAAGGCACTATTTCTGTATTCATCTTATCACTGCGAAGTACGTCGCTGACAGACGCCATATTGGATTTCTTGACACTTCATACGTCCTATGTCACTCAAGATAAAGTCGAATCTTTGTCTCGAGATAAAGATTCGTCTTTATTCCGAGAGTAACGCAAGATTAGATTAATTTAATGACATCTCGTTTATTTCTACGAGGGAATAAACAGTCCCGTATACAAAACGGAATTGGGTTCTAAAAATGTGTTCCTGCATTTTGCATTCGGAAGGTTCAGGTAAAAATAAAAGACGCCAAGTAGCACGTTCCAGGTCTAGGTATCATTGTTGTTGTACTTTTGCTCACCATTATCCCATTATTATCGTATTTATATAGCTTAACTTAGTGACTGTGCTAGCTGATGTGAGATGACGAGACGTGGATATAAATGTGAGTGACCCATTGACTTACAATTATATGGACGTCGGGTCCGCGCTAAAAAGTGTCCGCACTTGTAAGGCGCTAAAATCGTATACAGAGCGCTATCTCCGCTTTAGTATTCATTTGTTCTACTGACAGCGCGATACTGCGATGACATTACAATTTAAATTTCGAATAGGTTGACTTGGGACATTTTTTCGTGGTTTTTGTATTATACCCGTCGTCCATTTATTTGTAAGTCAATGGAGTGACCACATAAAAAACAATGACGAAATCATTGTTAAAAGAGGTCTGTAGCGTCTTCAAATGTCACAAATACAAGGTTGTATTATAATAAATTCACTTGATTTTTTTTATTTATATCTACTAATAGGAAATAAAATCTTATTTAAAAGAAACTCGAATGACTAATTAGTATGTAACTGGACTGATATCTACAACTGTAAGTCTCTTAGTTTCTCAACGTTGAGCGCCATCTAACCGCCAAAAAAGGATTTTCTGTACCTACGCATGTATAGATAGGTCCACATTAAGTTCGTTCACGTAATATCTTTTTTTTTTTTTTTTATAAAATATAGGTGCGCATTTGACCTCCATCTCACCTGATGGAAAGTGACGATGAGGTCGACGATGGAGCATGCACACCTAAATAATGCCTATTCACTCTCGCCTTGAAAAGGTCCAAGTTATAACGTTCAGGGAACAAGTCTGCAGGCAGGGAATTCCACTCCATAGCCGTTCGCCATATAAATGTGGAAGCGTAACGCTTCGTGCGAATCTTTGGAATATCCACAACATAGGGGTGGAACCCAAGCCTACGCCTAGTCCCCCGGTGATGGAAAGGGGAAGGCGGAATTAAATCATGTAATTCCATCGCACACTCTCCGTGATATATCCTGTAAAATACCGATAAGCAGGCAACTTTACGGCGGTGTTCAAGGCTCTGCAGCTTCGCCTCCACTAATTCCGAGTCACCTATAAGTCTCTTGGCACGGTTGTCAATTGAATCCAAAGTGGCCAGTTGATATGTCGCAGAGCCATCCCAAAGGTGGCAGCAGTACTCCATGCACGATCGGACTTGTGCCTGGTACAGCTGGAGCAACTGTCCCGGTGTAAAGTACCGCCTCACCCTGGAAAGGATCCCAAGCTTCCTTGCTGCATTTTTGGCCGTGGATTCAATGTATCTGCCGAAGTTCAAATTGGACGACAGGTCCATTCCAAGTAGCTGGAGACAATCGGCTATCGGTATGGATATATCACGAAAAGTCGGAGTCAGCTCAAAGGGACTCCGTTTTGTGGAGAATAGACACGCCTGCGTTTTGGTAGCGTTAAATTTGACAAGATTGGCATTGCCCCAATCGGAGACTGCCTGGAGTGTCAAATCTAAACGGCTAACCATGGACTCTCGACAAGACTGGATTTCCTCTCCACTGACCCTTGCATTGGTCAAGTACCTATCTACAACTGTGCTGTCATCAGCATACGCAAAGGTACCTGGAATTAACATATCATTGATATGCAGCAGAAAGAGAGTTGCAGACAGTACGGAACCCTGAGGAACTCCGGCATCTATCGCCATATGTTCGGAAGAGTAGCCTTCTAAGACCACTCGAATCGAACGTTCGCTCAAGAAATCCGAGATCCAATTGCAAAGGTCAGTGGGAAGCCCATAAGAGGGAAGCTTGCTTAAAAGGCTTGCGTGCCAGACCCTGTCAAAGGCTTTAGAAATGTCCAAAGACACTGCAAGTGCTTCGCCTTGCTTTTCTATAGCCTCGCTCCATATGTGACAGGCATACACAAGAAGATCCCCAGTAGATCGCCCTCGTCGGAATCCGTACTGGCGATCACTGAGGAGATCGTTGTCTTCAAGGTACGATAGGAGACGGTTGTTGAGTACACGTTCCATAGTCTTGCAGAGTATGGAAGTGACTGAGATAGGTCTATAGTTGACAGGGTCAGCTCTGCTTCCCTTTTTTGGTACAGGTTGCACGTTTGCAAGCTTCCACGATCTGGGAACTACACCAGTCTCAAGTGAGAGGCGGTACAGGCGTGTGAGAACAGGAGACAACTCAGGTGCACAGTTACGAAGGACTATTGCTGGAATTCCATCTGGCCCGCTAGCTTTATTCACGTCTAGATTTCGCAGAGTTCTAAGTACCTCTTTTTGGCGTATGCGAACTGGCGCCATAGTGCAGCCAGCCTGAGGTAAAGTAGGTGGTAGGGTCCCTGCGGCATCTAGACGCGAATTTTCTGCAAAGAGTGAGGCAAAGAGATTCGCCTTCTCTTCCGCAGTATGAGCCAGCGAGCCATCCGGCCTCAGCAGAGGTGGCAAAGATGGGCGACAAAAGTTCGATTCGACCGCTTTGGCCAGGGACCAAAAGGATTTGCTGCCTGCTGGATAAGAGGCAAGCTTGGCTCCTATGCGGCGCACATGGTCGAACTTGGCCCTACGTAACATGCTTTTGCACTTCTTGGCGGCCTTATTAAAAGCTTTCTTCATGTTCTGAGTACTCGGAGTTTTTCGTAGTCGAGCATCTGCCCAAGCTTGGTACGCGGACTGTTTACGTGCTTCAGCACAACTACAATTAGCGTTAAACCATGGACGAGCTTGGGGTCCATTGGGTACATCAGAGTATGGAATGTAATACTCCATACCCAAACGCAAGACCTCGACTACAGCATCAGCACAGCTCGACGAGTCTCCTGAAGTAAAGCACGCCTGCCAGAGATATGACGCAAAGAAATGGCGCATTTCGTCCCAATCTGCTAACTTGTATCGCCACACCCGTCTCATACCACTAGGGCCCTGATCGGGTGGGGAGTATACGGATACAGTTTTCACCAGACAATGGTCGGAAGTACCCAGTGGGGCCTCCACAACCACAGAGTATCGGTCCGGATCAGTTGTCAGCAGAAGGTCCAAGCAATTAGCCGTATGAGATTCAACATCTGGTATCCTAGTGGCGCCACTGACAAGCTGGGATAAGCTTAGCGTTAACGCAAGTTTACGCGTCTCTCTCCCAGCGTGATCGGTCTTCTGGTATGGGAACAACCATTCTTGATGGTGTGCATTAAAGTCCCCCAGAATGACTAGTTGCGCCGCTGGGTACCTATGCTGAATCTCATCAGACGTCTCACTTAGATATTGGAACAGCTTGGTCGTCTCCTGATCTCCACTGTGCGATCGGTAAACACAGCAGTACACTATTTGTGTAACTCCTGTGTCAACCAGAAGCCACAAAATTGAAAAACTCGGTGCCTCAAGGTTCTTGAGACGCTTGACACAGATGTCATCGCGAACGTACACACAGACTCCGGCACGAGGTACGAACCTGTGCTCCAGAGTATACCCGGGGTAGCTGAGGTACGCTGCGTCAGTCGGACATCTGATCTGCGTCTCTGTGAGGAACAGCAGCTGCGGTTTGTCGGTTTCAAGGTGGTAGTGGACCGAATCGAGATTTGAGTGCAGACCTCGGATGTTAGTGAGGTGCACTTTTAGTGGGAGGACGTGCAACCGCTGTGTATACTTTTTTCCATTTTTATAGTTTTTCATTTTTGGATTTGGAGAAGTGAATAGGCAGGAGGAAGGCAGTTGAACGAGGCACTGCGTCGTGTTCAACCAAGCAGCAGACTCATACTGCCACACGAGGTTACAATCGGCTTGGAGACCGCGGGGACGCCCGAACCCCCCCGGAGATGGCCACCTGGTCCTCCCTTCCGGTCGCCAACCGGCAAGGTGGAGCATTCCGGGATTTTTCGTTGGGTGGCGGGGCAGCCTTTCACGGGTGGCTTTCCCGCTACTTGGGCCCCCAACTTCCCACGGTCGGCCAGCGGTGCACCGTGCTTCGGATCCCGCTAGCCTCCAGAACCGAGTGCTCAGTGTGGCAGTACAAGCAGCTACAACTCGCCGTCAGACGCAATGCAACTGTTCAGACCCGACCTCCAAATGGCAACTCCCGAACACGAGTCGGAACACGGTAAAAACCATTTGGCGACTCGACTGCGTCGGGAGGGTGGTGACTAGCCACGGCCGAAGCCTACCACCAGTAGTTATTGCTCTTTAGCACCACCCAGGGGTCACTTGTAGGGTCTCAAGGGTAAACCTACGGAAGCGAGCAACATCAACCCCCAAATCAAATGTACTGATTTGAACGATTTGCAATAAAATATTAACTACTTTATTCCAAGATAATTGCTTCTCGAAATATAAAGTGGTAAAACTGACAAAAAAGTTCCCGATATTAGGAATAAATGGCACGTTTCACAAAAAATATTTGTTCCCGAGTATGTGATACTGGTAGTATAAATTAACTTAGTTATCTTTTGTTAATTCCCTCTGAACTTTCATCACGTCGCAAACTAGTGGCACCATTCAACTTCTGTTAATTCTGTTTAAGGCTTCTGTAGTTTATTTTGATATAATAGTACACCAGACATATTTTATTAAATTTTTTAAAACATAACCTCCAACAGTTCAAACTGGAATATCTTTAATTCCAAACTTCTGAAAGTAGTGAACCCAAAAATTGTTCAGGAATTTAAGATTTATATTTTCACATATTTTTCTTAAACAGACGCATGCAAATCACATCAACAATAATTTATATGGGTGTTCTCCATTGTAATGTGTTGAAAATAAAACTATTTTCTTTCTATTATATTTTAACCGACTTCAAAAAAGGAGGAAGTTATATGTTCGGCTCTATGTATGTTTTCCGATTTCTCCGTCAATTGTGGACCGATTTTGAAAATTCTTTTTTTTTTGTTTGAAAGGGTGCATTCTCCTGGTGGTCCCACACCTCACCAAGTTAGCATCTGATGAAGTGATCCATGGAAATCGAAAAAAGTCGATAAGCATACTTTTGATGTCGTTTTTGTTTTTCATTGAAAAAGTTACAATTATTAATGTTTATTTGACACAAACTTCCGTATAAGAATATGTTCGCATTCTTTTGAAAACGTATTATTATGCCGGACACGGAATTTGCTGGACAGTATCATAGAAAACCTCGCCTGTATTATTTATTTCCTGTTCTCTGAAATAATGTACTACATTAATCAAACAAACAACAGCGAATAAAAAATGTAGTATGCAAATTTGTATTATCTACGTGGAAAAATAAAAAATTGGCCCCGTTCCTTTTACCCGTACAGCGAAAAGCGCTAGTCAAAATAAAAAATTTAATTTGATGTTCTACGATGTGAAAATGAATGAATTTGTGCACTTACGTTGAGGTGAGTTTTAATGAAAAATTTTATCCAACCTGGCTGACGTGTCAGAGATTTTAAGGCAGAATTTTGGCGTGTTCACCTCGGTGATTCTTCCCGGATAGTACGCAAAAAGAGCTTTATGGTTTTTGCATGTTTCGAATGACAGCATGTTGTATTTGTTTTTTAATATTTATTTATGAATAAACTGGGCACAAGTATCTATCTTCTTTTAAAAGACTCATTGACGTAAATAATAATTTTAAATAGAAAACCACCGTTAAAAACAAACGTATAACTCACGTATTTAGTCGAATTTTTGCTCGACATGTTTCACGACACTTTGTTAAATTCATATGCAGGATTGCACAATAATATAATATAAATAATTCATGTTAAAATTCTCATATTTGGTAGGTAGTTGGGATTATATGTAGTTAGCGACATTAATAAAACAGAAACAGTCTAAGATAGTGTGTTTATTCGTTCATGGTGCAAATAGAAGTGAATTAATAATTCAATTATAGTATAAAGAAGCTTATGCCTACTCAACATTTCGTACAATATGCAATCCAGTGACCTACTAAAGACGTCACGTGACAAGTAAGCCGATCAGGAAAATACACTGATGGTTTCGAAGGGAGAATGGGCTAATGCCCAGTTTTTTCTCTACTGAGAAGAAACTCATTTAAAAATTTTGAAAAAAAAAGTTACTTACAAAAATATTTGGCAACTCAGACACCTCTGATGCCTAAGCTCTGTCCGTTAAATAACTTTCAACCCCTACGTCTGGCGGCAAATACAATTTGCTTAGTAGTAACCTCTTTACCGTGCCACGTAACTGCAAGGGAGGCGAATTTCTCGCGGGATTTCTCATTTCAAGCTCAATTTAAAAATTTGTCTACTACAACAACTTTCACTCTGAATATTTTGGGTATTAAATAAGGTAAAATTGCACATGTAACAAATTGATTTCACAGATGGTTTCAAAATCGACTATTGATAAAATTCGATATTTACCATATAAAGATTATAGAATATCACAATGATTTACTTGTGAAATTAAGAAGTTTTTCTTTGTGTGTATTCGATGGCTATATCAATGCATAGGACGGAACTGGCCACTTACATAAAAAATATTTAAAAAGTAATTACAACATTTGAAAATGGAACTCTTTGGCTGTAGAATACAGTTTGTTGCATCTGACTTTCACTTGTTTTTATATTGTGACGTTATTTTAGAAATTGATTGTTTACATCACATTGACTTACAAATAAATGGACGACGGGTCTAATACAAAAACCACGAACAAAATGTCCCAAGTCAACCTATTTAAACGTAGTGACATGTAAAGGAATATGAAAAAGCTAAAACGTTGAATTCAAATTGTAATGTCATCGCAGCACTGTCTAATTTTGCTTGCCTCGCTGTCAGAAGAAACAAACGAAGACTAAAGCGTGAATAACGCTCCGTATACGACATTAACGCCCTATAAGTTCGGACACTTTTTAGCGCGGACCCGACGTCCATATAATTGTAAGTCAATGTTACATCACCATGGATTTAACTCGTGAAAATTTTCGTACTATGATTTTCTACGACTTTAAGTGTAATTTAACAGCTCAGCGGAGCTTTGCTCGGCTTCAACCTGCTTTTGGCGATGAAACACCATGCAAGATGACTATTTATAGTTGGTTTGCAGAATTAAAATGCGGTCGTGTGAATCTCAGTGACGAATTTCGTGATGGTCACCCGTCTACTGCGGTGAACAACAAAAACATCGATGCTATGCGCCGTATGATCAAAACAGACAGGCATGTGGCATACCATGAGATTCTGTTATATATTACCATATAATATATAACAGAATAGATACCATTGAGCATCTTTAGGCAAAGGCATGAGTCAAATACAATCAATACTACACAAACATTTGGGTGGATCCCACACAATTTGAATGAGGCTCAAAAAGCGGATCGCGTCACTTGGTGCAATGTCATGCTTACCAGATTCAACGAAGGGGCGTCAAATTTGGTGTGGAACATAGTAACAGGTGACGAAACATGGATTTATTATTACGATCCCAAAAACAAAGCAGCAATCGAGCGTATGGGTCTTACGAGATGAGCCGAAACCAAACAAAGTGGCGCGCGTGCAAAGTGCCTCTAAGCGAATGATTGCTTCTTTTTTTAAAACTGGACACGTGGCTACTGTTGCTTTGGAGAGTCGTTGTACCGTGAATAGTGATTGGGACACGACCATTTCTTTGCTGGAAGTTATTGACAAACTCCGTAAAAATAACCGTAAACGCCGTACCATCTTGCACCACGATAATGCCAGTTCTCACACGGCCAGACAGACAAATGAATATTTGAAGGTGAATAACGTTGACCTTATGAGCCATCCCGCGTACAGTTCCGACCTGGCACCTTGTGATTTTTATTTATTTCCAAAAATTAAGAACCAGTTACGCGGTCAACGATTTTCATCACCTGAAGAGGCTGTCGAAGGGTACGAAATATATGTTTCAGAGATTGTCACGGAGGAGTGGCATAAATGTTTTCACAATTGGTTCATTCGTATGAAAAAGTGCGTGAACGCTAACGGTGATTATTTTGAGAAACAATAAATCATTTCTGACCATTTATAGTATTTTTTTCTTATTCATTCCGGAAATTTATAGTGCGCCACACGTACTAACTGATAGTGTAAGTTGTACAAATAAATAAATAAATAAAGTAGAACTAAAGTGTACGTGGAAACAGTAAATGTGTCAACGTAACACGTAATACGTATATGATATGTAGGGGAGCGTGGGCGAATGGAAGCCTACTAAGGAAAATTGATAATAAAACTCATAATTTATGCTGTTTACATTTTTATTAGTTATGAACGTACGCTTCACGTATCTGGGTACTAGATAATCACAGAAAAAATATGAAACTCAAACATAATATTTGGGTTAAAAACAAAAAAACTAAAACGTGTCATCCGCTCTCATTACCTCGCAGTAAAGGAAATGAGAGCCGCTAAGTATCCCGTATATCAAATGGGAGTCATTATATATAATCAGTCTAAAAAAATATAAATTAACTGCCTTCGTGGCCGAACGGTTATCATGCCGGACTGCCACGCAGACGTCTCAGGTTCGATTCTTGGGTCGGGAGAAATATTTGTATGGCCTACATTTATTTCTCTCGTGAGTTTGGGTGTAATTTGTGGTTGTCTATGTGTGTATCCATGGTACCCGAGACTCAGGGTTTCCCTAGTGCCGGGCCATGTTGAGTGTGTGCGTTATTTTTATTATTATTATTATTATATTATTATTAAAATATAAAAGTTGAAAACGAAATGAAAATAAACAAGAAAGTGTTAAAGGTATATGGAATATCCAGTAAATATTGCAATTGGTAAGGAGAGCCAAATAGCTCTCATTACCCGAGTAACATCGAATGGGAAAAACAATAAAACAGTAAACACATATCTATTTTTGTGGTAATTTCAACCACAACACCTAAAATTTGATAGATTTGGTGACATAGCTATTGTAAATACAATGTAGTATCTATGCATTTTAACACTTATCTGGGATGGTGAAATTTGGAAAATGTTATAAGCGCGGAGCGAAAACCGCACAACCATCTCGTACGATTAAACGCGGGGTTCTACAAAGACATAGGAGTGCCGTTTGCACAAATACGAGCATTGGGAAAGTCCAGTGTGACACCGCTTACATTACCCGCGGGCTCCCAATACCCCACGTTCCCCTACACAACATACAACTATGTATACTCGTATAAATAGAATGCAGGTTGTATACAACAATATCTTCTCGTTGCTCCGATGGAACAAGTGAAAGGGAGCCGATTTTCATTAGTCTTGTTTATACTAATGAAAATCGGAGAGGACGTATAGTGAGCCACCTTTCATGGTATCGATGTTGATTTGTATTGAATTCTGATTTATTGTGAAGTGGAAGGCAAACGTAGCCGCTCACGCGATGCGCTCATCCTACCGTACTACAACAAAAACATCTCAGATAAAATGCAGTAATACACCGCAAATCCTGCACTTAAAAAGCACTAATGAAATTTCTGGTGTACTTGGGTAAATATGATAATATTCCGTTTGAGTGGTTCTAACGTTTACCATGAAATTACTCCTTAAAGTATAGTTTATAAACATTTATGTTCAGGGTAAACTTAAAAAACGCTACTTACGGTATGTTTTCAATAAATAAACACCGACATCACCAGCCCAAACAATAACA
>NW_020655448.1:0-12785 GCF_003589595.1 Hyposmocoma kahamanoa
ACTGTTAAAAATTCCAATTTGTATAAAGTTATAAAGGTATAATTTAAATTTTTTCATGAATACTTTTGCTCATTTGTAACTTTTGTTGTTGTTTGTTTGTTGTTGTTAATTTCTTATTATTTAGTTAGTTGATGATCTTGCGGCCAACGCTCCATTACAATTTTTGCTAAAAATTCTTACAGATTTTAATGAATTCTTGCATGCGTCAAGAGCTACAATAATAATATTTTTCAGCAGACTACATTGCAAAAAGTGCCAACAGACCTTAGACTTTATTTTTTTCCATCCTCTAAGCAACAGACGGACGAATACGACAAAACTACCCTGCGGGCTCGTGTTTTCACGAAAGCAAGTATTCTATGGGTTCCATGCGAATTTGCGTGATCACAATCAAAAATATATTTTACAAAAAGAACATATACTACGGTATGTTACCTCAACGGAATATCGATGCCATATCGATGTCAAGTTTTCATTGTCTTGGTCAGTTTTTGGTTTTTTTTTCCATCCTCTAAGGTTTTTGGTAATCATGTTAACCGCAAGCATACAATTACACTTAAAAGTTGTAGAAGAATAATAAAAATACGTTACTATATAAATGGAACCCTCTGTTTAGTTCGGTACGAAGAGATAAATTAAAATGGGAGGCAATTATTTTAAAAAAGCAAAACCCAACCCTGGAATATGTGAGAAGGTCACAAGTCCGCCGCTAAATTTGTTGTGCTGCAGCAGCGAACAAGAGTGTTCTGTTCTAGGTCAAATATGCACTGTAAATGTCAAAAAATCAGGAAAACGCCATCAGTATAAGCAATCAATTATAAATAAAAGTGACCAAATTCCAAGGTCTAAAGTGTACACGTGTCTTGCTGTGGCAAAGCGACATAAATCTAGAGATATAGATGACGAAATCAAAGAGTCGGATGAAATAACATCAACATTGTACAGATTAGACAAAACATCTGGAACGAATACTGTATTAGAGAGCCCTAAGGAGAGAGGCGATTGCGCAGCGGTCGAGACCCAAACCATAAAACTAATAGAAAAACGTTGTATTCTTAGTCGAATCTCGTTTCCGAAGTTAGGATTTAGGAGTTTGTGCTGCTATAGCGGATGTTACGATAGACCTCCTAGCATACATAACGCTGATTCCTTTGAGAGTATCGATATTACCACACCACAAAGCCATAAAATCTCAACATTTGAAGGTGCCGTTTGCAACATTGTACGACATAACAATAGTTTGAGTACCGCAAAGCGCATAAAATTTAATGTAAAAGTTGCGCAGATCCTAAACAAAGTCACTTTACAGAAATTTCGGAAAACTTCCAAAGAGTTACTAAAATCATTTAAAACTTTTTCGTATGAATGTAATGTTTAGTGACAAGCGACGTGGCGTGGGTTGGGATGACAGGTGACAATACACACATCAAACACAACGTAATTTGTTTTTCTCTAAAAATTCCCTTTAGACCATAGAATGGGAACATAACAAACAATATGGAGGTCTTTAACTTATCATCGTATCGCAAGTTCCAGTTAAGTATAATATGCCAATATCCAGCAGCGCAAGATGTGAAGCAAAGGGAAGATACAATGCATCAAAAAATACTTCGACACATAATGGTGCAATATCCACGGTTTCGCGGAAACGAAATAAAACCTCTACACGTCAAAATAAAAAAGTTACTAAGGACATCTGTAGTAAGAAGAAGGTATTGGTAAGGCAACAACGGCATCCGCTAAAATTATTATATTCGTCTAATGCCGAGAGTTACATGAGCACAGATACAGAATGCAGTAAAAATCCGAGGGCTGGCTCCTTATGTCCTTTAAAAGAACGTCTTGCGCAGACAAAAAACACAAGTAGCGTTTTGCGGCGCAGAAATAAAAAACCCAAAAAAGAAAATAAAAGTGTGAAAGTAAAACAAGAGTCTAGTACTTACTTGCCAAGAAATAATAATTATGATGTCCTAAGTCAATAGGAACACAAATGGAGCAACTTCATTACAGAAAGACGTAATGAAATAATCAGTCAGTACGACGCCAAACAGAGCCAAGAGATAATATCGCACATACTGACCAAATCCGTTTCTAGTAACTTTAATGCTTTAAATAAAACAACATGCAGTGTCAATAACTTGAAAAAACCCCGAGGAAAGCACTGCAATGTTTTCAAGATTATGATGAACTCCATGAGTCGTAAATTCAAACACAAGAATTCTGGACACAACCTAAAAAAGCCTAATGATGTAATAGTATTACACGTGCCCAAAAAATTTAGCAATATTTCAGTTGAGGCCACAACGACTAGAAGATTTATTACGCCGACATCTGTAACAGCTACAACACCAGCCTCAGAAAGAAAAGAAGAAAAAAAGAAATTAAAAGAAAAACCAGCGAAATTTCAACCCCTCAAAATAAGAGACTCACTCTCAGAAAAAATGATTTACATCAATCGTTTAACGAAACCACCGAACAAACTTTGTGGTCGTGGAGAGGTTTTCGTGCATAACCAAAAATAGGTAAACTAGGACCATCGTTGCATAGCTTCAAAGAGTCACAGTTAACAGTATTACGATCAGTGTACGTAAAGAATTTTTGATAAAACCTACAGATTTTCACCACAACCAAGCGATGGACGAATGGGTAGAAATTCGTATTTATAAATAACAGATTTGAAACCTTTAAAAATATTTTCCAGGCTGTATTGAAGCTCAAGGAATCTGGACGAGTACGGCACGTGGGAGTGTCAAACATGAACGAGAAACAACTTCGGCGTTTGTGTGGTGTGGCCCGACCAGCTTGCCTGCAGATAGAGGTTCATGCACTTTGCCAGCAACCCAGGCTGCTTGCCGCCGCCAGACAACTGGCCATCCCCGTCATCGCGTACTCACCACTCGGCTCTAAAATGTTGGCAGAAGTACTCGCTTCTAAGACTGGGTAAGCCACCCTACCAATATGCAATGTTATTCAATCAAAGTGCAATTTTGGCCATTGGTATGTAATACGAGTGAAATTAGTCAATTTGCATGGATGAAATAATAATAGTTAGTACTCATCCTTATTTGTTAAATAGGCACTCTAAAATTGTCTACTTGTATATTACCAGTCGCGAGTATCCAGATTTACTGCAACTGCCTGTGGTGCAGCGCATCGCAGCAAAACATTCACGTACTCCGGCACAGATACTACTGCGTCACACACTGCAGCGCGGCGTCGCCGTCATACCCAAAAGCACCGACCCCAATCGTATCAAACAGGTTAGACTTACCCTCCCAACTAACACAGTAGTCACAGACACAAGAACCAGGTCGTCAACTTATTATTTTCGAATCAGGGTTTTCATCCATTGCTCCTTTGTCGTTGTCTGTACTCGTATGCTACAGCGGAAAAATAACAATCTCCCATAAATATCACGGCTTAAATACTCAAGAAAGGAATCACTTATGGTCGTATTCTAGGACTGTACTCAATGCTCAAGTCAGGATTGCACTGGAAACACAAGCACTGGAAATACGACCCTAATGGCAGGAACTTGAGTATGATTTCGAGTGCTTTAAACCATACTTAAATCCTGACTTGAGCATTGAGTAGAGTTCTAGAATACGACCTTAAGTCACCTTTCATGAGCATTTAAGGTAATGGCGTAAATTTATCCAAACTTTACCGTTCCTACAAGGACCACCGCTGCCTTAACGACTTAAATTTTGATGATAATCTTAACAGCGAAATATGAAAATATTACATTTTGTTACAGAATATTTCGGTATGGGATTTTGAACTAAGCGAAAGCGAGATGTCGGAGCTGGGTGCCTTGGACCGAGGCGAGGCCGGTCGCATTTGTGACTTCTCGTTCTTCGTCGGCATGAATTCTCATCCCGAGTTTCCCTTTAAGAAATAACCTAACCTAAATTTGACCTAAACCAAAATTGGATTGAAATTAACCTGGAAAATACATGATAAATCATAGCAATAATTAGTTGAAAGGAAAGTGCATGAAATAGACTTAAAGTTACCAATAAAACATTGTACGGAAATGGTGAGTGCCTTTATTAACGAATTCTTCCAGTGTTGTACAATAAATTAGGTACCTAGGTACAAATCCTTATTATTGACCTGGAGGCCTGCTAAGACCTTATAATGAACAATCCACATTCCGCACGAGGATATATTTATGCTTTTGGCAGAGAATAAAGAATAAGAGAACGGATACTCTCCGCCCCTCCCTAGTTTTAGATACCGCACCACGCCCTGCACATTGCCCGTCACATTGACTGAACGACAACAAGGCTGCCGGCGAGCCGTTTTCGCGCGAAGACGGCTTTGATATTTGAATGTAGTTTTCATTTATTCATTACGAAACTTGTACGTCAATATAAAACATAATTTTACGTTGCTATTTATAATGGTCGTGAATTGTGCTGTGTACGGCTGTTTATCATCATTTTCCGAGAGATGAAACGAAGTAATTAAAAAAAAAAGTATGTCAGAGACTCATTTAGTTATTGTTTTCTTCATTTATTTACTGCAGAGTAATATATGTATGTATAACAAAATACAGATATATTGTATCAATATAATGAGACGCCATGACTTCGCGAATTTTCTATTCGTGTTGCCGATAAATATTACGTAGGTAGTGAATATATCTAATTATTAACTAAACTTGGACAAGCAATTTCAAATACCTTGGTTACCTTAAAAGTATATATGTCCGAATATAACATTTGAAGTGATTTTAATATATTTTTGAAATAAATCTTCAATATTACTCTAGTTAGTGAATTAATGAAAAATATAATAATATATCGATATAAATACTAATGGACATGTATAATCGTTAGGATTCTATTAATATAACCAAAGATAGATTCGCGTTAGAGTTTTCGCTATGTTGCCACTCTGGCCACGTAACGTAATAGTGCGAGAAAGTGATCGGTAACCCTGCCACTTCACGCCACATTTGCGCGAGTGCACATAGCGCCTTGCTGCATGTAGTAGTAGTAGGTAAATAATTTTCGACCGTTGTATGGAGTGTCCAGGGTGTGCTTTTGGTACTACAGGTAAGGAGCATAATATACACATAGATATAGGACACGTTGCTTATTCCACGTAATTCAGACGGTTATAAATTCATATTATGAATGTCGTACCTTATTTATTATAAAGTTGCTTTATAATCTACATAAGATGAGAAGAGAAGAGAGAAGAAGTTTCTCGATGCCGCACTTTAGTTTCGTATACAACTTTACCCTTTTTCAGCGTTTTGTACTCAAACCCGTCGCTGTTTCTCGTGCATGTAACTATCGGAGTTTTGGCGCTTGGATCAACGGCTATAACTTTATTATATTTCCTATAACAACTGTTTTCAACTGCTTCTTCTTTTCTCACTTGTTTGCCTTATATTTGTACCCTTTCTCAACTAATCTATTCATCGACATTGAAACGCTAACGCCGTCGGTGTAAAAACTATAACCGAAATTTCTGGGCAGGCTGAAATATTTACTGCAATATTGTTTGATATTTTCTGAAAAAAGTGTCCACGACGATGGTGTGTTCTGCCGGCAAATCTGCGTAAAAATTCATGCAGACCCCGCGAGTAGGTGAGGTATTTCAACTCGTGAGAATACACAGGAAATACATTGAACGACTTTTCATTATTTTTCGAAAGCTCGTGTTGAATATTTACTAACAGCTGGACAAACTTCCAAAAATTTTGCTTTACTCCTTTCTACACATACACGTAACATTGTTGGTGTTGAACCAATCACCGATTTCGTTAGCGCTGTACGTATTTTCATAGAATGCGTTGAAACACACTTTTCGAAAAACTTGTATCGCTTTAAGCGTTTGAAAGCGTGTGCGTGTATATTCGTCTCCAAAATTGTATTGTACTCCTTGGCGATAACCATTAAGGTGAACGACCTCAACGCTCCGTCATACATCACGTATTCAATATCTTGTATTTTTCAATAATATGATAATACCCGATGGATCTTGTAGCTTATGTTGTCTGCCTTTCAATACGTAGCTGAATTGTAAAGTTGTTGTTGGATTCTTTTTGATTAACTACGTCCTACAACCTAAATGCAATCATAAATCTCGTGGTTGGAACGATTAAGAGCGACAATACATGTCCGTTTTTTCCATCCGATAGTCGGATCCGATAGTCTGATCCGACTACCGGAAGGCGCTCGTACCATATAATTGTATGAACACTCAATACACGAGACGTGGCGTCCGAGTCGGAAATAGCGTCCGATTTTATTACCGATTGTCTGATAGCGCGCTCTCTATAGTTTTGCGGGGAGACGAAATACACGTCCGATTCTTCCCTCCAATTTGCAGCGTTGCCAATGCAAATTATTCAAATCCCCAAAAATCAAGATTATAAATTTGGGGAGAGCAAATAAAAATATTTCCGACATGTAATAATATTTATTCATTCTCAATAGTTATTATATTATTACTGCTACGCTTAAAAATATATCAAATAATTAAGAAAGTCAAAATGTACCCGTCTATTACATATACGTTATGCTATAATTAGATATAAACTCAACAAGTTGAATTAAGTTTAAACCTTACTAATTAAGCTTGACGAGTGACAAGTTGTGGTATTGAGGTCTATCCATACATATCCGGGCCGTGCCCGAGACGTGGATGGGCCGTGCTCCGTCAGGGACAAAAAAAATATCATTGCGTTTATTTTACATGAACTCGTTCACACATATCCGTATCCGGGCCGGCGCCGGGACTGGCCGGCAGTTCATACAAACTAGCACGCCCGGCCACGTCCCTGATGTGTTTGAATAGTCCTTTAAAATACCTACTGCTCGGCTTTGTGTTAAAAAAAACAGCTGTTGCCGAAACAGTTGTTTTCTTTTTTCACACAGGGGACTGGTCAAAACGAGGAAGGGTCGCGCGCTCAACACGCACCGACTGATCATCATCATCCTATTTAACAGCCAGGCTCTTGCCGGTGACTGATAATCGTAGTAATTTTACAATTGAAGATAACGTGATTCTAATCCTACTGGATAATTTTATACGTATAAGCGGTTTTCTAATAATTCTACATAAATGTAATATAAGCAGCGAGGGTGCGATGTGAAAAAAATATCAATATCGTTCGTAAATAAATAAATAAATAATGTTTTTATCAGTGATTATCAATGTAACAAAAATATGATAAAATTCTAGATTGCGAGGGCATTTTCCCCACACAGCGTAATCCAAACAAAATCCCCAAACGAGTTGTTGAGTTGAAACTGTCTGTATTTGGGGAATTCCTCATAAATTGGCAACACTTCAGTTAGTTCAGAAAAAGTCTGACGTATGAATCGGACGTGTATTGAGTGAATCCGATCCGATAGTCGGATCCGACCATCGGACACGAAATCGGACGTGTATTACCGCACTAAACCTGATGAATGTGACCTATCCATCTGGAGTTGCAATAAACAAGTTATCAGAATTATCTACATCGTGCAAATCTTTTAACATAAATTATATCAGTGCTGCTAGCCAATGATAATGTATACCTAAAAACAGGTGCTAGCTTTCAAACTAGTTAACGTAAATCTGTTTATAGATAGTTGTATCAGAACATCAATTGTTCCTTCACTTTGTAGAGTAGAGAGAGTATAGAGTTTTCTGGTCTGCTAACTATGTTGTAATAAAACTTTTCCTAGCACAAAATCATTGCTATTTGCCTTAAAGGTACCTACCTGGTTTTAAAGAAAAACTTCATTAAGGGGGAGTCGAGTTTTTGCAGATGCGGACGTTTTGCAGGTCACGACAAGATTGTCAGGGCCTTACAAAAAGCCCTTGCCAAATAGGAAGTAGGTAGTACAATTGCTTTAGAGCTAATTAGTCAATCAGAGATCGAGAATTTGGCAGAGCGTGGTACAGGCGACGACCTGTTTGTTTTCTACACAAATAAGTAATTATCGAGTTCTTAGGTTTTCGCGATTGTTACACACAGGAAATGAAACTATTTTTCCGGAGTCAACCGTGACCATGGGACCTGTAAAGGGCCCGAAACGTCGGTTTGTTTGAAAAACAAATATACGCGATTTAAATCCGGAAAAATAAGTAATTATTGAGTTTACATTAACTTAGATATGTTACACGCTTGGTAGTTCGGAACATTTTGTTTGAATGTATATTGATTTTCGTCACAGTTTATAGATTTTCCTAAGATAGTTGGTGTTCCCAGCCTAATTACCGTAGCCATTTTTGTGTCCTGAGCCTACTTACCGTACCCATTGTTTTTTCTCGCTATACAAGTAAGATGAAAACATTAACAGCCTCTGTGGCCGAACGGTTACCATGCCGGACTACCACGCAGAGTATCCAGGTTCGATTCCTGGGCCGGGAGAAATATTTGTATGGCCTACATTTATTTCTCTCGTGAGTTTGGGTGTAATTTGTGGTTGTCTATGTGTGTGTCCATGGCTCCCGCGACACAGGGTTTTCTTAGTGCGGGGCTATGTTGAGTGTGTGCGTTATTATTATTTTCTTCTTATTTATTAAGAATCAGACGTGTATTTCGTCTCCCCGCAAAAGTATGGAGAGCGCGCCTTCAGACAATCGGACCGGTAATAAAATCGGATGCTATTTCCGATAATCGGATCGGACGTGTATTGAGTGTTCATACAATGATATGGTACGGACGTGTATTACCGCACTTAAACGCCCAGTTACACGAGGAGAAAGTTTTCGCGCGGCCGCCGCGCCGCGACTGCCCATTTACGACGCCTGCATGTATGTACATTAATGGCGAATCTGAATTCTATTCACTAGGCGACAACATTTAAATTCCTCTTAATAATACAACTGCGCGCCCGGCCGCCGCGTAGACCGCATTCAAGCCAGACTCGCCCGCGCGCCCGGGACGCTCATTTAAGTTAAAACGTGAAACCTAAGTTAATAGAGCGTACTTTGCCATGACAGTTAGACACACGAGACCGCTCGCTCGGTGAACACATAGTACCTACAAAGTGTCAAGCTTGATGTGCTCTTGACTGTACACACAGATAAATCCGGAGCACTTAAGCCTTCGTTGGAGAACCAATGTTCAGTGTAAAACACTACAATATTTCTAACATTTCTTCCCCATAATAATTGTTTGAGGAATTACCCCACGACTGGAGTTAACCGTTAAAATCACCCGACTGAGAAAACATGTTATTGGTTTCATTATATTAGATAAAGATAAAGGAATAGAGATATGTAGATACAATACATATTTTTAATAAGAACAGCGATGGCATCATACTATCACTCATAGGAGGTAGAGAAATATGGTTGAAATTGGAAACAAATATTTACAAGAATGGCAACACCACCGTCATAACTATCAAATCTACCCTTCCTGAATGTGGTGAAACCAGGAAATCTAAAAAGAATCTTGCGCTTCAGACTGACAGACAACAAAACTTACTTAACTTGAAAGTCAGCCTTAAAGTTTAAGGTCAAATTGCTTATTCTATACTCGATGCTAATTCCATGTAGATGTGCGCGCCGTTTGCCACCAATGGATTAGACCGGCATAAAATCGATTGATGACGAAAATTCATGTTATTTTAATTAGGTATCAGCTTTTTGATAACTATTATTTACTATATTTCAATATAATAATTTCGTACAACTAATATGAATTACGTTTCGGTCTGCGTACATCCTATAGTAGATAGAAATAAGGAAGAACACTATTTCCCCCGCTAGATGACGCATGAATGTTGGTGCTGTCAGATTCCACTTCCAGGTCAAAGTGTAAAAGACATTGAAAATTCGCCGCAAGTACATGCAGACGGATTATTTCTTTCTACATAGAAAATGATTGAAACTATACTGTAAGTAACCCACGCACATTACATTTTCGTATATTTTGAGATAAAAAATAAAATGTATATTTCTCCATACAAAAAAATAAATATTATTTTTTTCTCCGAAACTATCAACTATTCAGGAAATTATACAAAAATAAAAGTTGTTAGGAATATTATTATGTATCATATGAAAAAATATCAGCTCTGTATTCCTAAAAACTGATTAAAAAATGCCGGAAATAAAAAGTATAAATTTTAGGCTAAATTATTATATATTATTATATAACTGCCTCCGTGGCCGAACGGTTACCATGCAGAGGTCCCAGGTTCGATTCCCGGGTCGGGAGAAATATTTGCATTTATTTCTCTCGTGAGTTTGGGTGTAATTTGTGGTTGTCTACGTGTGTGTCCATGGCACCCGCGACACAGGGTTTCCCTAGTGCGGGGCTATGTTGAGTGTGTACGTTATAAAAATTGTGCATTAAAAAATTGCAAAATTAATACATTTCTCATAAATAAATATGACAATTGTGGGAACAATTTTACAGAGCTGATGTTTTTTCATATGATACATAATAACATCTGATAACTTTTATTCTTATGTAATTTCTTGAAAAGCTGATTGTTTCAGAGATAAAAAAATTTAGTTTTTTTTTTTTGTTTGACAAACATTTTATTTTTTATCTCCAAATGTAGAAAAAATGTAATGTGTGTGGTTTATTTACAGTATAGGTCCAATCATTCTCTATCAAGAAAAAAATAATCCATCTGCAGGTACTTGCGTTTTACGAGTAAAAAAGTGGCAAATTTCTAGATGTTATTTATTTTTTAACACAATGTACTAGTTTCTACTTAACTTTCGCGTTATTGTTATAACACTCTCTAAATTACAATAAAGTTAATTTTTCTTTAGTCAAAGCTCATGTATTTTGCTAAAAAAAAGGCAATTTTGTCGCACCTTTACTTACAAAACCGCAAGTACAGGCAGACGGGTTTTTTTTTACATAGAAAATTATTGGAACTATACTGTAAGTAACCCACGCACATTACATTTTCGTATATTTTGAGGTAAAAAATAAAATGTATATTTCTCCATACAAAAAAATAATTATTACTTTTTTTCTCCGAAACTATCAACTATGCAAGAAATTGTACACGAATAAAAGTTGTTAGGAATATTAGTATCTACAATATAAAAAAAAATTTGCTCGGTACTCCACAAGTTATTTCTATGTCCAAGAATTATCAATTTGGGTCCACTGTGCGCCGCCGCTGTATCGACACTAAAAACATCAAACTTGTAACCAGGGCAGTACGGTTAGCAGGCAAATAACAAATTTCAGTGCCGCACTAACTAAAAAAAGGTCGTTAATAATTTCTTTTATAAATATATATTTCTTTTTCATGTCTTATCACTGGTAGCAACAGTACCTTTGACATAACTATTACATATATCTATTTATTTATTTTTTCAGATTATTTAGTCAATTTATTCCTAGTTTACACTTATTCTAAAAAAATATACACAATCAAAATATTACAAACATTGCTAAGAAAGTAAGTAGCAGTAGAAGTAGAAGTAGTAGTAGTAGCTAACTATTCAATCGGGCGAACAGGTTTTGTTTAACGAGTTCTATAACGTTGGGTGCACTGTAGGCGTCAATAACGGCTTTAGTGAGGCACAGATTTGACGTGAGACCGTCCACATCCTCGTCGTCCGAAAGATTATCTGTGTTAACAAACTCTCTAATATTGTCTTTCAATAACTTAATCAACTCTTCATTTGTTATGCTTGGAGCTACTTCTAAGTTGTTGAAGTCGTTTTCTAATAAAGCTGTCAAGTCAAAATCCTCTAATATGGGAGCCGACGGATCATTCTCGCACGTCTTCTGTCGTTTCGCGCGACGCGCTTTGCGTCGACTATCTAAGTATGTGTTAGCTACAGTTTCCAATTGTAGGAATAACACAGCGAGAGGCGTGTCTGAAATGTCGTCCTGAAACAAAGGGTACAATTATCATTTGTCAAACAAACGCCACACCCAATAGAATATATTACCATTTTTGAGTTCATATGTGTAAGTAAATACGTGTCATTATCAGGGAAAAAAAAAAATTGAAGTGCCTTAAGCCAGAGAACAAAAAGTAACCTTAAAAGTCTCGATTACTGTCAGAACCGCCTGTCGCCAAAACGCACACAAACTAATGAAAAATACTACGAAATCTTGATAATGATTGGTCATAGTTTCTAATTTAAAAAGATTCACAACAATTTTGAATTCTGAATTGTTAATATATAAACTTTACCCAGTCGCTATATCGTTGAAAGTTCAATTCAATACCTTTATTGCAAGTTACGACGTTTTGATTTTATATTAAAATTTTATTCATCGTGCTGTCATCTTGCGGCCATCTGAATCAATTCGATAAACAGAAAATCGAAAAGTTTTTTAAAATAAGACACCGATGATATGAAATACTACTGCGGGTAATATTTATGGTGCGGCAACCATTTTTGTACTGCAGAACAGCGCAATAAGGCAAATTTCTGAGATTTTAGATAATTTGCGCGAAGCAATGACCGCGCACAGCTATACCATACAAAGCGAAAATGGCGGACTGAACTCAAGTAAATCTTTCGAGATCTAATCTAACTAACCACTTCTGCTGTTATTGTTCTGTGGTAGACTGCAACCAACTATATGCGGTACATGATCCATATGGCAACTTAATTATTTATCATTGCCTAAATTGCCACCTCTGCATAGATCTTCACATTCGGTTCACCAGGATCCCCTAATCCAATTCCCCGGGTGATCTTGTTGAACACAGCAGCTCATCAGAATCCCATTCAGGTAAATGTATGTAAAGTTGCAATCACATTACGACAATAAATAATTACTTATATATTGCATTTTTTCAGTAATCATTATGAATTTGTCTTGATTAATT
>NW_020655448.1:13185-22966 GCF_003589595.1 Hyposmocoma kahamanoa
CCATAGTCATTAGCTAACTATGGTATTATAATTTGGGGTAATAAAGCAATAACTGATAGTTTGTTTAGCACAAAAGAAATGTATACAAACAATGTGTTATGTTAGTATCTTGTTTACCTGCATGTTTTATTTCCAGTGAACACCGGTAATAAATCCTACAAATACAGAGAAACCAGATTGACTCGTACTGGTCAATTGTCCTTATACATATATGCTCCCTGCCTTTCACAGTTTTAGGGTATTGAATCCAAGGTCACATTACAGATAAAAGTTTACCCACCTAAGCTTTTACTATTTTCGTACATAAAGTAACCAACTAAATCTATAAACATAAATAAATGTATAAGTCTATAGGTTTATTACCTGTCAGGTAGCCCATGTCCGATGCCACTGTGTGACTGAATACCTGGATTGCAAATTTCACTTTCATTTTGGGAATTGTTTCTGGGATCACATGGCTTTCTGTGAGTTTCGGGATTAAACGTATTCCCTTGTAGCCATGATTTTTCTTGGGCAAGATGTGCCCATTTTGCACTTTTTTTGTTTTTTACTTTTTAAATGCGGCGGGTCGTAGAGAGGAACAATTTCATCATTGTTTATTAAAAATATATTATCTGATGGGATTTCTCCCCGTCACAGGACAACTCCCTGAGTTTCTTGCAGTAATAACTTTATGGCATGCCTGTTATTAGTGCCTTGGTCGCACACGGTTGCAACGACGACTAATCCGGCCTTCTGTACTTTGAAATAATTTCTTTTAGTTGCTTAGTCAACTCTGGTCCTGTTGTTGCACTCGATGAAAAGCTACATGCAAGTGCTTGCTTATAATTTTTTAGAAGTCCCCCTAACATAAACACTTGCACATGATCTGAAATTTCTGGCACTGATTGTTGCCCATTTGACACAAATCCAATAATTATAAATAATATGACACATAATTCGCTTTTTGCTTTCAATTGCGAGAAAATATTTTTATTTATACCCGGCTGAATGCCGCATATAGAGTGTATGATCTATGATTTAGGGCTTTGCTTCATTATTACCACAGCAGTCACTTTCTCCTCCATAGTGAAGGCGACCTTTTGCCTTTTTTGAAAATTCGTGAAATTGCGAAAGAACTTAGATGGAAAAAAAATAAACGAAAGAATATTTTTGCTGTTGTGGCGGCTTTGATAAAAAGATTTTGTAAAAAACCGCGAAATTTTATAATTATATCGCCATTTACGAAGTTCACGAGGCCTTTTTATTGTTCGTTAGAGGAGCGATAAATTCCCCAAACTGTTTTCCATAATTTAAAGGATTTGAAGCAATGTTGTTAGCTGTCTTAATTTCTTTTTTGGGTTGGTTTTTTTAACTTTCTTTTGATTTTGGTTGTAATATTTATTTAATTAATTTTTTAAAACGTTTTTTTTTTCTAGTCATGAAAGCAAGTTTTACAACTTTTTTTACTAGGATTTGTTTTCTCTTTGTGTCATAACAGGATGGAAAAAGAAATGGTATCATGACTGAAGTTTCCATCCTCTAAGCCTTAGACTATGGAAATAAATTCTAATAAATTCTTTTTTATTTCCATCCTCTAAGCTCTAAGCTGAAGACCTTTATGAACTTTCAATTGAGTGTTGTGGATTCGCTCTGGACCTTTTGGAGGGAAAAGTTTAGTTTTTATTTTGATTTTCAATTATTTTGTGAAATCTAGTTTAAAGTGGAATAGGATAGTGCTATTGTGCCTTAATCGAAGTTTAAAACGCGAAATTATACGAATCTCGAACTAGAATACCCGTATCGGCCCGTTTTAAGGAATCCCGAGTCAATCCAAGCACGCCGCCTCAAATTGCCTATCCTCTTTGTGGCGGCCATATTTACAGAAACATAATTAAACTTCATGTTTAGGCTGATGGCTTTGCCAAAGCCTTAATAAAAAAAAAATTGAGTGTTGTCAATGTCATTTGTATTTGGTTGCAGTTTTTATTGGAATGGAAAAAATAGAGAGGAAATAAAATAAAGGAAATCTTCGATAAAAACTATTTGGCGTTTTTACTGACGTTGGCAATGGTCGCCCTAATTTTTATATTAATCTTATAAATTTCCGGTGTCGGTCCAATTATTATCTTCCAATTTCTAATTTGTGGTCCAATCAATTCTCAGAGTACGTACAAAATGCTCTTCGTACACTTACATGCTTTTAGTCACAAATAAAGATATAGTTATTACTTAACTAACGTGCCCTATGTATTAGGTACCTACTAAATATTTATTTAAAGACTAATATTATATGTAGTATATAGGCGTAATTTAAATCAACGAAAAATTAATAATTGGCGTTTCTAACTCACTGGTGTTTTGCGCAAATGTTTTGAAATGACTTCCTCCCTAAACGAGGAACTAGTCCTTAGCTTGATTACTAAGGTCAATTTACCACTAGTATTCCGTGAATTTGTTAAAAACTGGGAGATTTGTCAGTGGAGTGAGGAAAAATGGTGTTTGGAGTTTGGAAACCGTGAAATACCATTTCGATGCATGAAGAGAAACTTTATTTCGGAGGAGCCTTGCTGGGAGCGACATTGTAATGTGCAGAAAATGACATTTAAGAGTTTTATTGACCAAATACCCTCCAGCACTGAATGGATGTACTTTGATTATAAATATCTGCACCAGTGGTTTACCAATGACTCTGAGTTATGCAAGGTAATGTATGCCTGTTAAAAGGTGTGACTTATTTATAATATGGAATCTGTTTTTAGTATTTTTTTTATTTTGTTTATTTATTTTCTACAATTTTATTTATTTGATTTCTTCACACACCTAAACCTACATTGTTTGTCTGGATGCTGCACAATCCTCTTATAAATCTATAAAATAGACAACAGATAGTTACTTAGAGTATAAAATTGACAAAAAAAAATTAAAAGTGCCTGTTTCACTATATCAGTATGAAATAATTTTGAATGTCAGTAACAAAAAACAAAATGATAAAGAAAATGCAACACAACAGAACCAGTTTTTTATTTGCATGATATCGCCCCAAGCTTGTGCTTTTAGTGCGTGCTCCAACTTACATATTAAATTAACTATCTATTAGATAATAATGTTACTTATTAACATGAAGGAAGTTTGTCAGGAACATAGCTAGTGGAAGGCTGTAGACTCTGCCTACCCTGATGTGAAGTATATGTATGTTCTAATAAGTATTGTATATACCAATGTATGATCTGGTACATACCATCATTTTATTATACAAATTTAGTGATATGGCAGATAAGTGTAACGTGTAAGTTACATGGAATCACTGTGGAATATTGAATTATTTTAAATTATTGAGCTATGCTCTAAGCTTCCACAGGCGGTATGTGCTATATTACATTCTTTTTGTTTTCATAAAGGAAGACACTGAAGGTCACTTAACACTGTTTTACCAAAAATATGTTGTGCGTACATTATTTGTTTTAATAATTGCCTGTAAGCGGATAGTTGTTACAATCACTAAAGTGAGATAGTAAAGAGCTGTTCAAGAAAAAAGTTTTGAAAATCATAAAACATGATAAAGCAAAAATAACTCTTGACATGTAAAAACTGTCTCAAAACATATATACATGTTTGTGTTGCATTTCTATATTCTAAAAGCAGCCATTACATTTTTTTTGAATTTCCTTAATAACATATTATTATGTGCTTTGACTCATTAAATAATATATGAAAATACACTGCCCCTTTCACCCTAGTCAGATCCCCACTTTGACATCCGCTATTCAACAGTCATACTAAGACATTGATTTTTTTATTTCAAATAATTAACAAAAAAAAATATCAATGTTTATTTACAAAGACCAACTTTTAACTCATTTGAAATCAGTGATATTTTATTATATCAGTTGAATTGAAGATTCTGCTCTGATTTGCCAGCCTGAATCCTAACAATACCTATCCCTAATACTTAACCTAACTTAGTTGTTGTAATCTGAGATATGTGGTTTAATATATTCTTCATGCGGGTAAAGAAAAGCAAATATTATATTATATATATCTTTCTGTAAATTATTGTCATAAAATGTAATTGTTATAGGCACTATCATGGAAACAGTTTGGTTTCCCTGATAAAGGAGCTTCAGACACTACTTTGTGGGTTGGAAGTAAAGGGGCCCACACACCAGCACACCAGGACACTTATGGGGTGAACATTGTTGCTCAAGTCTTCGGAAAGTAAGCACAGCAAGGTATGAGAGTGTATGTGTGGATAAATATTTATCCACACATACACTCTCATACCGGTGTTAACCCTTATAGGTCCTACAGTTGGCTACCATATTTGCTTTACACATATGCATTATCTAGATTTCCTTGTCATGTTTTTCTTAGTTGCATACCAAAGTGGTCATCAATATCCAATTGTTTGTTTAAAAAAGGATTTGTTTGTTTTGATAACATTAAAAGTTACTTTCTTATTTGCAGAAAGCGTTGGATTTTTTTTCCACCAGAAACTGGATGTATGAAGGCTACTAGAGTGCCTTATGAAGAATCCAGCGTATACAGTGAACTCAATTTCTATTGTCCCAGTAATTTGGATGCTTTTAATGGTAATGGAATGGATTTTTATAAGCACACCCTCTTAGACATTGAAGTAAATATAGGAGGAAGGACTGAAAAAAACCTTTGGGGCCTCCATCCATTTATCAGTATTTTTTTTTATTTTAGTATTTGTCAGGGATGTAGGCCAGTTGCTTCTGAGCAACTGAATTGCTTGGCTTTGCTAGCACTTTAATTTCAAAACAAATGAGAAACTTAATTCTATGAAGGCATAAATTTTATTATCATAAATAATTATTAATGACATTAGGAGACACCAAATCTGAACACCCAATTTGCGAAATTTAAAATCACTAAGAGCTTTGAGATCACAAGTTCTGTTCTAAGGTGTTACTTGTCATTAGAGTGGGGTGGCTTCGTTGAGGACTTGTACAGCACTTAGCACTGCCACCTTTATTTGATATAATTTTTATATTTATCTTGTAATCTTTTCCATACTTTAATAGTAAATAATGCATGTGTTTTAATTGCACGCCATTTGATTATTTACGAAACGTAACTATGTGCGAATAGCTATAACTAAATAGCTGCTATACTTACACAATTATGCAGAATTATTATACGACATGTCGTAACTGAAAATGTAAGCCTTTTCTATTTTCATATTATTTATTTTGCTATTAAATGTTGCAGGTGTGATGGGTGCTCATATGGTAGAGCTCAGCGCGGGCGATGCGCTCCTGGTACCTCGTGGCTGGTGGCATTATGTGCAGAATATTGACCCACTCAACATTACGTTTAACATGTGGTTACCTCATGTTCGTATTTTTTCCATATATTATTATGATATTTAGTAACCATGGACTACACATTTCTTTTATGACTTTTTAATTATTAAATTGTAAATAATAACGATAACAAACGCATAATTTGTAACACAAGAATATGGAATATTATCATGAAGTAATACTGAATATTCGAGTGTAGTATCCTGAAACATTACCTATTTAATATTGCACAATAATATACTCCAATACTTAAATAAAACATTCCCACTGAAATTAGGTAGAGAAAATTAACCTGAAAATTACCCACCCCTATTTTTCAGGAAAAGGATAGTTCATCGCAAGTATCTGAAGCATTGATAAAAATTTTAGTTGCTCAAATTTGCAAGGACCTGCCCCACCAGACTGCAAGGCAGATTGTCAATCCTAATGAGGTATTTATTCTTAGGATTTATTTCTTATACTTCTACACTACAAATTATTAGCTGTATGTCAGATACCAATAAACTTATAAAATAAGTAAAATGTTAGGAGACTCAGCATACCTTGCTTGGTCACTGATATAATTCATTTAAATCGATTTTAATATCAAACGTTCGAAACAACATGTCTAAATATTGCACATAAACTCACGTACAGAGTCAAGAGCACGTCAAGCTTGACGCTTAAGATAAAAGTCCAACTCTGTGCCGTTTAGGATAAGAGCGGTCCAAAATTCAAAGTGTCAAGCTTGACATGCTCTTGACTGTACGTTACGGAATAATTATTATTTAGCGAAAAGAGTAAACTTTGAGCTGATGCACTTCACAACTGACAACTCAACTTAGTTAGCAACTCAATATTTTTACGGGTGTTACGATACTTTAAAATACTCACATTTTCAAAATTGAGTTTTGAGCATTACCGACGGGGTTCAGTGTGCTTCGTTTGCCGAAGGTGACCGCGTCACTCATAGCATGGTAAAATAAGAGAAGTATGGTATTTCCGTACCTTTGTTCGCGCTGTAATTTTTTACAGCGTGTCTTGTATGCACACATTCACATAATAATGAAAGGCGCGTTGGGACGACCAGCGTTATGCAACGCAAGTGCATCATGAGATTATGCGAACGTGTGCTTCCGTACACGACACGCGGTGGCTGCGCACATACACCAGTCACGCTGCTTCGTTTGTATGAGGTTACCATACTTGTTTTGTTATACTGTGCCCATACCATTTACACCTAGTCGCTTCAGTCGACTTTGACTGCGAACTACGGTCGTCAGACGACTCAATATTTACTATACAATAGTGATACTGCCCTTCAGATCTTTACGATGTAAAGTTCTGAGTAGAGCTGCAACTGCTATATACAGACGTGTTGCTTACCACCAGGCGCACGATTTGTTTGTCCCGTCACTCACACATTTAAAAAAAAAAATCCGAGACCACGCGAGAATTCTTGGGAAGACGCTCGACATAGCGATGGGCGAATCGAGTTATTGAACTCGATTAACTCGAGTTACTCCCACAACGAGTCAATTCGGGCTAGTTTTTTATGAACTTGAGCTAACTTGGTTCGGTACACTCCCCACCGCCCGAGCTGAATACTTCATTTATACAGCGCATCGGCTACTCGTTCCCACTCGACGGTCGGTTCGGCGACCTTCGGAGCACGCTTGAGTCGCGAGTGATGCAATGATGGGCGAGTCGAGTTAACTCTCTCTGTTAACTCGAGTTACTTCCACGAGTCAACTCGAGGCATTTTTTGTGAACTCTAGCTAGCTCGGTTCGGTTTCCGAATACAGCTCACGGGCTACTCGTTCTCACCCGGCCGGTTCAGCGACCTTCGGAGCACGCTCGAGTCGCGGTCGGCCGGCCGATCGTGCCCAACTTGGTGAATCGCCGCCGCGCCGGTTCGAGTTCTACTCTCGACTCGCGGTTGCTCTGTCAGACACCGAGTCGAGTTAACTCAATTTGCAACTCGAGCTAGCAGTGGCGTCAACTTGAGTAACTCGAGTAGAAAAAATATAACTCGTCCCATCGCTATCGACCCGACCAGTTTTTTGGCTCGTATCTAGTGTGTACTTTAAAGAATTGACATGAAGAAAAAAATCCATGACAATGTAAATTGAGCCTTATTGAGCCGACTGAATAAATTAATCAAGACAAATTCATAATGATTACTGAAAAAATGCAATATACAGGGTGTAACCGCAAGGTGTAGTCATATTAAAGGAGCCAAACCTATACTTGATCTAGACCCTCTGTGCAAAATATCAAATAAAAATAAGTGACTTTTAATGTTGATATAACTTTAATTATGTTTGTATAAATAGTGATTGTCCGAAACAACCACTGCGTCACAACTCTATTGCTAGTTACGTTACTACGACTTCACAAATTCATTAATGAAACCTGGGCGGAGCGGCGAAAGAACAGCTGACTACAATTGAAATGCCACTGTAAAAACATGATTTGAATATGTTGATAACACGTTAATATTAAGTAACAAAATCTTTAAATACCTAGAAAAATCGAATTATTTCTAACAATATTATTTTATACCATACCTAGGTACGTACTTATTTACATACAATTTAAAGGATATTTATTTACTTATTAAGCCCGTAGTTACGCACGCCTTCATCGTATACACATTCTACATAATTTTGTATTAATACATTTATTTACGACAATTTTACAATAGTGGATACTTTTTTAATTGGTACTTACCTACTGTGCAATTCATACACGTTTTAATGAATTTCCTACGAATTGTAATTCACTGTTGTACAATGTACGAAATATTGACTTGTTTACGATAATTTTGAATAATAAGTACAATCACTACACGCACTGCTGGCACATTTCACACATTTACAGGTAAGGTTCAAAATGCCGACCTCCATGCAATATGCATATTTCCGTGCGTCGGTACAGAGACTGCTCTACTCTTTGAAGCATCTGCCGAGTGATTTGACTAAACGCCATTTCGATCCGCTGCCTCATTTCTTCTGCGCTTTCACAGGACTCCGCATAAACAATATTTTTATATGACCCCACAAAAAAAATCGAGCGGTGTCAAGTCTGGGGACCACGCTGGCCAGGGTACAGGACCTCCCCGCCCAATCCACTGCGGGAGACGGTCGTTCAGATGGGAACGTACATTTCGAGCAAAATGTGCGGGTGCTCCATCGTGCTAGAAAGTCATCCCATGTTCCATCACGAGTCTCACGTATTGTGTCACTGGCAGGGCCATCAGAACGTCACCTAAGTCTTCTGTTAGGAATCTTAAATAATTGGCCCCATTCAGACTTGCCGGCAAAAACACTGGACCGATGACGGCACAACCTATTATACCAGCCCACACGTTAATCCGCCACTGGTGTTGAAAATTTGATTCCCTTGATACGCGGGGATTCAAATGAGTCCAAAAATGTTCATTATGCATATTGATAATGCCCGCACGCGTAAATGACGCCTCGTCTGTCCACAGTACCGACGAAGCGAAGTCGGGAGACCTCCCAACCTGGTCGCGGTACCAGCGGCAAAATGCCAAACGTAGATCATAGTCCGCTTGTAACAGCTCCTGCGTTCTTTGAAAATGGTATGGGTGCTGGCCATCATCCCGTAGCACACGCCACACACTCATATGGTTCACACCACCAAAGGCTGCCGCAGCACGACGAGTACTTGTCTTTGGATTGCCGAGAAAATGTTCCAAAACATCTGCCTCGAATTCTGGGTCTCGTGAACTCGGCCGGCCTTCAGAACTGGAACCACGGAACGATCCACTATTATGAAGTCTCATAACCATCTTCCTGAAGCATTCCACAGCAGGAAATGGTCGACGTCGATTTTCTGGGACGCCATCAATAAACTTTGCCCAATAAATTTGGCGAGACTGGCGCAAGCTCCCATCGGCTGCGCCTACGCACAACATCATCTCTTAGTAATCACTATCGCTTAAGCGTGACATAGTTTAAATAAACACAAAAACAAGACACAAACAAAACGATGACACCTATTTAGTCCTCACAACGCAAACGGCAATTACAGACTGTTACAAAAAATTAAAAAATAGCACCTCTGCCTCAGCGGCGGCACATCAAAGGACGCCGACTGAAACGCAAATTTTGGAATATAGGGTAACGTTTTCATAATGTACCTACAGGGTGAAATTAAAATTATTACCATCCTTTTGAAATAAGACCCTTCTCCTGATACAAATTACATCATTACATACACATTAAACGAATACCTATATCCTACGTCTACGACCTTCAACGTTGCACTGCATACGCCTTTGTTTGTAAACAAGCTCTGACCATCACCCGTACCACTTCCACATAATGCAAGAACTGACTGAGTGATTACGGATATACTGCACTAAGGAGGCAGTCACCCATCGGAAACTCACGACGTCCGAAACGAAAGCCTAACACACTAACCACTACACCATGGAGGCAGTCGACTATAGGAATCAAATCCAC
>NW_020655448.1:23066-25249 GCF_003589595.1 Hyposmocoma kahamanoa
GGAATCAAATCCACAACCGCCGAAACGAAAGCCTAACACTCTAACCAACCACTACACCATAGAGGCAGTCGACTATGGGAATCAAATCCACGACTTCCGAAAAGAAAGCCTAACGCTCTAACCACTAGACTATGGAGGCAGTCAACTATGGGAATCAAATCTACGACATCCGCAAAGAAAACCTAACACTCTAACAACTACCCCATAGAGCCAGTCAACTATGAGAATCGAATCCACGACCTCCGAAACGAGTCTAACATTAACCACTAATCCACATCACCATGTATAAAATCAAATGCTGGCGGCGAAAATCAAAGGTGATATTTTTGCCGCCAAAGTTGCCGCCAAAGGCTTGCGACTTCGCTACGATTACGTATCGCGTACGCAAGGCGACTAATCTTGATACTTTGTTTATTTAGGTAAGATTTTTTATGATTTTACACTATTGCTAATTTAAACTATTCTAAAATATTTCTTTAGATGAGTAGATATTATTAGGAAGTAAGAACCTTAATAGGTTCAACGGATATTAATTATTTCAATTTCACCATGTAATAAACCCATACCCAGAAAGTTGTCGTGTGTAGATAAGTCAAATTAAGTGTAAGCCTGTTGTTAGAAACGTGCGCTCAGCAATAGACGTATGTAAGTTAGTAAAGTACTATTTTTTGCACAAGGTTTAGTCCACTGCACTTGCATAGTAAGTACTGGTTGGAAACTTGACATTCTCGCATCTTTGAAGATTTCGGCAATTATCTCCGAAATCCAAGTTTTCTCACGATATTTTCATTTCCAAGCAAGTGATGAAAATTTATTTTATTTTTATTTTTTATTTTTTATTTATGGCACAATGTACAGACATCAGATACAGAAAGTGAGGAAAATAAAAACACTTAAAAATTAATACAACAGGCATATCTGTGCCCAATTATTACTGTGCTCAACATTCATTTTAAAACATTTAGATATACTTAAACAGACACTAAATCAATCATAAAAAAAAATTAAATTAAATTAAAATTACAATAATTAATTCGTGGTCAACGATCAAAACTAATTTCTTGACGTTTACCGACCTTCAGGTTGCACCTTTACGATGAAAGTGTCCCAATACAAAATTTCAACTTTTTGGGAATAAAAAAGAAAATAAGATTTCAAGTTTTTTCATATTTTCATATTATTTTATTTATTACCTACTCTTGAAGTACTAAAGGTGATGGCCTTATTAGTCTTTGAAAATAATGAGGAAAAATGGAACTTTACAACTGAAAATTGTTTCTGATCATTTTAATGTTCAACAATTTAAAAACATAATTTACAAAAACTAGTCGCCAATAGGTCTTTTTTTTTAACGATTTTTTGTTATCATTTAACGTATTAAGAATTAAGTCTTTTTAATGTTCATCAGCTAAGCAAGATGTCATAACCCTTGATATTGTTTTGTGGTCCCTGTTTCACAATTAAAAAAGAAGAAAGTCCACGAAACAAAAAAGTAAGTCCCTTTAAAAAGTAAGTTACTAAAAAATTTTTTTTTTTAAATATTAAGCGACGGGTCGAACAAGTCGTGTACCCGGTGGAAAGCGTCACGCCTGTCCATAACAGTAGCACTGCCGCTCGAAGGCTACTGCTACGGCGTCCATCTCTCCGAGACATAGTTGACAAGTCCCATGTGCCTGTAATTTCACCAGCCACGGTAATGTGGCAGTACTACCCTGGACGAACTCACAAGGAGCTCTACTGCTACTAGTGATTTTTGAATATGATTTTCGGAACGAAAATGGCTCAAATGCTAATCCGTCAGTGGCAGCGTGTTGTCTTTGCAAATGCAGATTCAACAATAAATGCGGCGTTAATATTTCGACGCGGGAGTAGAATTTTTAAACTGAAAGAACAAAATGAAAGGGACCTTTATGAATCAGTGCTATTCGAGCTTTAATTGCACAATTTCATCTTCACCACAGTGTGACTAATGTAACAAAATATTTTTTTAAGATGGTTTTACGGTATAAACTCATTTTTTAATTTTTTGATTTGGGTCGCTTTCATTGTAAGGTTGCGAAGTATTAGTCGGATAATTGCGTCATATTGCGTCATGCGTTAGAAGAAACCTACCGACTGATTCGCTATAATGCGTTAGAACAGTACCGACGGATGGAAAGAGACAAATTTCATTCATTAAAATA
>NW_020655449.1:0-18901 GCF_003589595.1 Hyposmocoma kahamanoa
AGCGCGGAAAAGGGCAGCTTGCCTTTGAGAGCCTGGTGAGTCATGACCATCATCATCAACTTATTGTGCAGCAACCCAGGTTAGGGATCAGATCATATTAAAATTCGTCAAATTATTTCATTATCAAATTTTCTGTACAAACCATGCCAAAACTTAATTCGAGATATCAAAAATAACAACTATTGTGTTATAATATCGTATTCTTAGGTTTTCGCGACCGTTATACATAGGAAATGAAACTAATTTTCTGATTGACAGTGAACCGTGACCATGGGACCTGTGAAGGGCCCGAAACGTTGGTTTGTTTGAAAAAACAAATACATAGGGCGCACTATAAGTTTCCGGAACTGGCCCTACATAACATAAACAATATTTAAAAAGTAATTCCAACATTTGAAAATTGAACTCTTTGGTTGTAGAATACGGTTTGTCTAACTGTCACTTGTTTTTAAATAAAATATAAAATAAAATGCATTTATTTCGGACAACGTTGATCCATAGGGTGTTAGTATTACAAAACGAACTTTAAATAATAACTATGTTAGTAGGTACCTAAACTTAAATGGAGAGAAGACCAGTGCCTTAATAGGCCACTGTCCCACCTGTCTGCTACAACAGACAGGAGTCTGTGACGGCTGGCGCGCAACCTGCGCATCGACGCGCTGCAGCGCTTGCGCAACGTCGCGCCGAATCCGTCGACATTTGCGACCGCGAACATTCCGGAAGCGCTACAGCGTCGCGGAAGACGTAAAAGCACCCTAAATGCGTCGTTGTATTGGACCCGCAAAGCATCGTGAGATCGTTGTGCGAACCTGCTCCATAGACTACAAGAATACAACGATGTACAGTACGCTTTAAATAATGTTATTTTTACTTGAGCTGTACATCTGCTGAACCTAAACACTAAACACTAAAGCAAGGACAAACATCAGAGAAATAATACGATCTACATGCAACAATTATTTTTAAGCGACTTCAAAAAATAGGAGGAGGTTGTTTTCAGATATCTCCGTCAATTGTGGACCAATTTTGAATTTTTTTCTTTTGTTTGAAAGGGCGCAAACTCATGGTGGTCCCATTGTCACCAAGTCAGAATCTGATGAGGGAATCCCATGAAAATCGAAGGAAATCCTCAATTTTATAGGCATGGCCGTGTCACCAATTTCTCCATCAATTTGTGCACCGATTTTGAAAACTCTTCTTTCGTTTGAATATTCTCGAGGTCCCCTAGGTTAGGGACCCCGAGCTGTTCTGGGTTCTTTTTGGCTTTAACAAATTACTAATTCTTCTTCTTTCAATGCTATGGCCCCATCAAAGTGATGATTTCGCCAATGTCAAGTTGAAAAAATGGACCGGTGAATTTCGACAGAATTCACTGAGAAGGGAATCTACAAGTCTACAACGACAGAGAGCCTACATAGACTATTACAGAAACAAATTGTTTTTTTAACCGACTTCAAAAAAGGAGGAGGTTCTCAATTCGACTGCATGTTTTTTTTTTGTATGTATGTTACGCGATAACTCCGGTATTTGTGAACCGATTTTCATGATTCTTTTTTTGTTGGAAAGGGGGTACTTCCATAGTGGTCCCATTTCATTTTGAAGAAAATCATCTACCTCAAAGGGTGGGTGTTCACGCATGAAGATTCATTTTTATAAATAGCGCCTAACTTTGATTTACGAGCAATTACTTTTAGCAATTATTTAGTTGATTTTGCTATTTCTCCAATTCAAGGCGTTTTTCTCTCGATATACTTTGAGTAGTGTCGTAGTGAGAACCTATTTTTATTATCTCCAGTATCAAGTCCTGTATAGTGGCAAACTAGGGGATATTTCAATGAAACTTAGCAAATAGACGTAATTCCACGTACTTTTGAGGTCGGTTTTTTTAGTACTCTGTACTGAGATTATCTCTTAATCAATTTACATAGCACATGCACAAAGGGAGAATGGACTAACGTTAGGAGGATGTTGATATTAGCAGGACGGGGGATTTCAGGTGGGAGGATATCATGCAGTCGAGTAACGATACCATTACAGCCATAATATCATATGGGTATCGACGGAGTACATCCCTGGACAAACTCAATATTTGATACTATATTGCTACCACAATTTATTAGTAAGTTTTTAGTTTGGTGTGCTTTATTTATATAGTATTAGGGCTTATTAGACGACTGGTTTCTTATGTTTGAATATGTAAAAGTGGCTGTTTTGAATTATCGTTTTTATGTACTAGTGTTTGTGACCGTTTATGTCAAAGACATTGCTGTTCATGTTTTACGTAAGAACTTGTACAGTAATACACTTTGCTAATCCACTTTTGTCCACTTATCTAGTTTTTCCATTAAAGTAAAGAGGAATACATGAGTGGTCTTAGGTATTTTTCTCCGTAACAACGTGGCAAAACTTTTGTAATTGGTTTAAGGTCTTGTCGAGCACTTTGTGAGTCAATAACGTAGGTCTATAAATATACAAAAGTTTGAAATTGTCGTAGATTCTACGTCGATGGCTGTGGTAAAGGTTTTTGGTCTTTTTTAACCGACTTGAAAAAAGGAGAAGGTTCTCTATTCGTATGTATTTTCTTTTGTATATATGTTATGCGATAACTCCGGTAAATTTGTGAACTGGTTTTGGTGATTCTTTTTTTTTGTTGGAAAGAAGGTACCTCGGTGGTGGTCTCATTGAAGTCGAAGAAAATATTCCACCTCTAAGCAAACTAAGGGATGAATCTTCGCGCACTTTCCAGTAACCAATTTGCAATAAAACTTAGCTAACTTGGATGTAATTCCACGAAGTTTTGAGGTCAGTTGGTTTAGTACTCTGTAGTGAAATTATTTATACTATCAAGTGACGGGACGAACAAGTCTTACGCCTAGTGGTAAACGCCACGCCTGTCCATAACATCTGCAGTACTCGGTCTATTCTTTTAAAATTAAGATGAAAAAGCTATTAACATCATATCAGGCCGATTTGCCCTCGAACAGCCGTGTTGTTCCTGCATTTTCGACGTAAAAGATTCGCTGACGGAGTATAACCCTATAGTCGTATTATATTTGGGTTTTAGTATGTAAGAATTTTGATATTATCTGTTCGCGACGTAACCCGCTGTGAAGTGAAGTGTCTAGTGCATGTGCGGTGTTTAAAGTGAAATGAGCAAAAGACTTTCATAGAATAGGAGTGTATCAAATCGTGCTATCTCACTTAGTATTAAGTTTATCAATGAAACAAGCAAGAAAGCTATTGTCCTCTCTTTCTTTCTTAATTTGGAATATAAGACTATATATTAATCGACCAATCAGAGTCCACAAAATGTAAACAAACGTCGCGTGATCGAAAGTTCTAGAATAATTAGAAAAGGACAGTAAAATGGTTAGAAAGGGACGGCAATATATAGAAATCTAGAATTAGAGAATTTTCACTTTCCATGTTACGGTTTTTCGTCAATAACTTTGTGAATAATAGATGTATTGAGATAAAAATTACAGATAATTGTATAGAAACCAAATTCTTACAAAATTACAGCATTTGTATTAGTCAAAATATATAGTCAAAGATTTAGCTGTAATCTTAGGAAAACTGTCATAAATTCGTGAAATTTTGTGTTTTTGTTACAGTTAATCTAAAAATATTAACAGATTATAAAAGTTATAGTTCTTAAAGTTACTATATAATATAAAGGTCACTAAATATCACTGTTCGATGTTCAGCAACTTGAACTAACCTTCTTTATTCTTCCTTCGATAACCTTATTGTAAAATGAAACTTCCTTAATCTGAAGTGGACTGTATATTCATATATGTCGATCTGACTTACTAATAGAAGAGACAACTAATCCAAGAAATCTGACATGTGAATAATGCTAATAACAATTATCGCTTATATTTATACCGGTACGGTGTCTCCCACACCGTACCGGTCCTATCAATGGGTCGCTACGCCGCTCGGCCAATCAGAGCTTCTGAATTATTCATTCTCCTCTGAATTCTAGCTCTGACCGGCCAGTCATGTACGGCCGTCCGTAACATCCTCCCCTCTGCGAAGTCTTACGAGCTAAGGCTAGGTAAACAATGGAAAAAGTATAAAATAGTATACAAAAAGAAAAACAAACGATCTAGACGGTATACAATCAAATCAATTTAAACTTAACCTACGTGTAAAAAGTAAATACAAATCTTATCCTTATTCTAAACATAATCAAAACAAAACCTAGCTTAATCACTTGGGGAGGACGGCCAACTTACGCGCCGGACGCCTAAAAATACCACACCGTGTCCAACCTTCTACGCTCCTAACTGTGCCGTCGGGGCCCGGGTAGATTTTCACTACTTCCCCGCGCGGCCATGCGTTCCATGGTAACGTAGAGTCTACTATACGGACTAAATCTCCGACGGCGAGATTTCTGCTTGAATCGGAGGATGACCCGCGCGGAATGAGTTGCGGTAAATACTCCCTAACCCATCTGCGCCAGAAACTATCTAAATAAAGGCGTTCTGAAAAGAACGCGTGCGACCAGGTGAGTGCAGGTAGGCCGCGGCAGCGGCGGGACGGACGAAAGGCGGGGCACGACCGGGCGAGCGGTCGGACGAGCGGAGCAGATACCTGAAACACAACCGACTGGGATAAGTGACAGCGATCGAGTCGAATAATGCGAATAACAATTATCGCTTATATCAATGGGTCACTACGCCACTCGGCCAATCAGAGCTCCTGAATTATTCATTCTCCTCTGAATTCTAGCTCTGACCGGCCAGGCGCGTACGGCCGTCCTTACGGAGTCACAATTAGCCACAACTTTCAAGCCAGAAAGTGTAAAAATAAGAAAGTTATAGGTAAATTGTATACGGAATGATAGAACAAAATAGTAACCCTTTGTCGAGGGATTGATCTTGAAAAAAGTAAATAAGGTTTAGTATAAAAGGAATACATACAGAGTACCCGTATTTAGTACCGCGAAGTGACCAGAAGAAAAAAGTAAATCAGTGAAGTGTAAATAAAAGTGATTCTAATGACTTAGTATAGTATAGTGACTACCCTACCCTTTTTCAGGAAATCTCCAACTCGTAAGTGGACCTGGATGAGTCCGGACGGCAAAATAAAAAATGAGATTGACTTTATCATGTCGACGAAAAAGCATATATTCAATGATGTCTCTGTGATCAACACCGTTAAAACAGGAAGTGATCACCGGTTGGTACGAGGCACATTGAATATCAATATCCGGCTGGAAAGAACTCGACTGATAGAGTCTACGCTCCGACCAATACCTGCACAACTCCAAAACCCCGAGAGCTTTCAGCTCGAACTTCAAAACCGCTTCGAAGCCCTCGAAAACTGTATAGATGTGGACGATCTAAACAACATGGTGGTGGACACTGTCCGTACGGTTGGGTCCAAGTTTTTCAAAACCCACCGTGCCAGAATAAAGAAACTCTCCGACAAAACACTTCATCTCATGGAACATAGAAATGAAATGAGGCTACAGAACTCAGAGGATGCAAGTCACTACAGGCGGCTAAGTAGGCAGATATCGAAGTCTTTGACTAACGACATACGCCAATTTAATACAGAGCGTATTAAAGAGGCCATTGAGCGGAACAAAGGCTCCAAGGTGTTCGCGAGAGATCTGTCTATTGGGCAAAGCCAACTGACGAAGCTAAAGACTGATGACGGTAGCATCATTTCGTCTAAGCCTGAAATCCTGAGGGAGATAGAGAGTTTCTATCGACAGCTATACTCCACGAAAGCACCTGTTGAAAGCGAGGTTGGCGACCCCAGAGCCAAGCTTACCCGACATTATACCGAAGATATCCCGGACGTCAGCCTGTATGAGATTAGTGTGGCTCTCAAACAACTCAAGAACAACAAAGCGGCGGGCGATGATGGAATCACTACAGAACTTCTGAGAGCGGGTGGCAAGCCGATACTTAAAGTCCTCCAGAAGCTTTTCAATTCTGTCATCGTGGAAGGTCAAACACCGAAGGCATGGGGCAGAGGCGAGGTCGTTCTGTTCTTCAAAAAGGGTGACAAAACACTCTTGAAGAACTATCGGCCAATCTCGCTTCTGAGCCATATCTATAAGTTGTTTTCGAGAGTTATCACGAATCGTCTCGCTCGCAGGTTTGACGACTTCCAACCTCCCGAACAAGCCGGTTTCCGAAAGGGTTTTAGTACCATAGACCACATCCATATGCTGCGGCAGGTTATACAGAAGACCGAGGAGTATAACCGGCCACTTTGCTTAGCGTTTGTGGACTTTGAGAAGGCCTTTGATTCGATCGAGACCTGGGCGGTGCTGCAGTCTCTCCAAAGGTGCCAAATAGACTATAGGTATATAGAGGTGTTAAGGTACTTATACAAAAATGCCACTATGTCAGTCCGATTACAGGATCAGAGCTCTAATCCTATCCAACTGCAACGAGGCGTGAGACAGGGAGATGTGATATCTCCAAAGGTGTTCACTGCTGCGTTGGAGGATATTTTCAAGTTTCTGGACTGGAAAGGACTTGGCATCAACATCAATGGCGAGTACCTAACACACCTTCGATTTGCCGATGATATAGTTCTTATGGCTGAGACCTTGGGAGACCTGAACACAATGCTCGAAGATCTCAGTAGTGTTTCCCAAAGAGTGGGTCTTAAGATGAACATGGACAAGACGAAGATCATGTCGAATGTCCATGTTGTACCCGCTCCAGTTAAAATTGGGAGCATTACACTCGAAGTTGTTGACCATTACGTATACCTGGGGCAGACAGTCCAGTTAGGTAAGTCCAACTTTGAGAAAGAGATCTCTCGTCGAATCCAGCTCGGATGGGCAGCGTTCGGGAAACTCCAAAAAATCTTTGCGTCCAAATTACCTCAATGTCTCAAGACGAAAGTCTTTGACCAGTGTGTATTGCCAGTGATCACATATGGATCAGAAACGTGGTCCCTCACTATGGGCCTCATAAGAAGGCTCAAGGTCACTCAGCGGGCAATGGAGAGAGCAATGCTCGGTATTTCCCTGCGTGATAGAATCAGAAATGAGGATAACTAAGGTAACCGACATAGCTCGAAGAATTGCTCAGCTGAAGTGGCAGTGGGCGGGGCACATAGCTAGGAGAACCCATGGCCGTTGGGGCGGAAAGGTTCTTCAATGGCGACCGCGCACCGGACGACGCTCAGTGGGTAGGCCCTCCACCAGGTGGACCGACGATCTGTTGGAGGTCGCGGGAAGCCGATGGATGCGGGCAGCGCAGGACCGATCGTCGTGGAGATCGTTGGGGGAGGCCTATGCCCAGCAGTGGGCGTCGTATGGCTGAATGATGATGATAGTATAGTGACTAAAATTAATAAATTAGTGCCATTTTAGACTGTGATTAATTGAAGACTGTTAATTACTGTTTCTGTTAAATTAATTTACTTAATTTCTAAGGTTGTACTGCAACTGTGTTACTGTGTTCGAGAATATAGTGACTTATTTCTGGTTATCGAGTTTTAATAGTATCACCGGTAAGGGTGACTCGTGGATACCGACACCTATTCGGTAGCGTTCCATGTGTCATATATACGCGAGTACGGGCAAACGTTCTTGCGTATAGGCAAGGTCTGGTGAAAGCGGCATAGCGGCCCGTACTAGGGATTCGTGTCGGAGTCACAAATATTGTCGCGCCATCCACCGACGTGCACATTATCATTATTTGTCTTACCCTGCTTTTATATATGTTTATTTACGTATTAATTATAATTTATAATAATAGTCAATTTAATATGTAGCAGTATTTATATATTTTTATTTTGTGTTTATTACTGGCGTCGAGCTCTACGGGCTTACTGAAAACAAGCGCTGTGGTATATTACGTTACTGCAGCTTATGCTAAGGCCCGTGTTGGCATGACGCTACAACACAGACCATACCAGACTATTTACTTTGTATATTTACTTTAATTTATAGTCGTAATGTATGTCAAATAATTATTTGTATGTAAACTGTTTTTGTGTGGTTTTGTGTTGTTGTGTTATGCCAATAACCGCTCACGCGATGCGCTCCTTCTACCGCAAAATGGCGGCTATTTGGTTTCGCAAATTTGAAAAGCATTCAGTTTAAATACAAGTTTTTATAAATAAAAATTATTATTCTGCATTGCTAAATAAATACCCTCCGTACTACCAACAAAAACATCTCAAATAAAATGCAGTAATACACCGCAAGTCCTGCACTTAAAAAGCACTAATTAAATTTTTGGTGTACTTGGATAAATATGATAATATTCCGTTTGAGTGGTTCTAACGTTTACCAGGAAATTACTCCTTAAAGTATAGTTTATAAACATTTAAATTCAGGGTAAACTTAAAAAACGCTACTTACGGTATGTTTTCAATAAATAAACATCGAAATCACCAGCCCAAACAATAACACACGATTGTCGTGACGTATTTTTGAAGTTGTTTATTTTTTTTAAATGACAGATACAGGCATTAAAAACTTTATGGTTTGCTAGAGTAGTTACCGACATAACAATTAATATTAGTTCTTTTACCTGTTATAACTTCGATATCCCATAAATCGGTATAAAATCATCACCGGCACCTGTAGGTGTGGATTGCGTCTACGGCTGCATGTATCGCGTGAGCGGGTATAAGCATGTCTATGTCAGTACCACTTAGAGTTTTTAATCGTAAAAATCTAAGGGGCACCGCCACTGTGCCCGTCACCCTGTGACGTAAGTTGACAAGTCCCATGTGCATGTAATTTCATCAGCACCCTTGAAAACCAAAACACGGCAATGCTCACATTACTGCTTGGATGAAGAAATTGGTAAAATAGCAATATTTCCTTGGATTTTCTCAGTATTATGTTAGAAAGAATATCTCGCCCCAATTAGCCACACGCAAGAGACGGTTTAAACAAAATATTCCCAACAAATGTTTTGTTTTTTGTCTTCTTGTAATATAATAGATGATCAAACGAACTTCTTGAAGTGAAGTTCGATCATTATTATGTGAGTCGCTTCATTCGAAGATATAATATTTAACCAGGTAGTTTCCAGGCATCAATCGCCATTTTCTATCCTGATTCCTTTTAGAGTGGGAAGCAAAAGTTATTTGGGAGTTTCAGAATGTTTACTTCTGATATGACGATGTCAAGGGAGGGAGGGTGTTGATTATATCTTCGAATGAAACGACTCACATAATAGCGATCAAGCTTCAGTTCAAGAAGTTCGTTTGATCATCTATTATATTTCGTCGCTTCATTCTCGATATAATATTTAACCAGGTAGAATTTTAGAGTAGTCAGTTTTGCTTCTAGTTGATTTTATGTAAATTAAAATCCAGAGGCTTAACAGATAACTATATTCTATTTTTATTAAAAATATATAGATAAAACATATAACGGTTTTTCTCCTGAGATCACAATCATAACAATTTTTAAATCGTACAATCATTTAATAATTTTCTAAATAAAGATTATTATAATAATGATAAGATGTCGGAGTCCAAGTCGCAGCCTTGCGTATGAGCTCTATCGGCAACTCAGCCGCGCGCACGGCCGGCGTGTGGGCGTACCGCGTATAATGCGCGCCGAAAACTGCTGTGTCCACACCCACCGCGCCGCATCCAATACCTGCCGTACACATCTGCTCACGGTCTGACTCGTGCCTACTCTGTGGGGAGCTCTGTGTGCCAGCAAGAGTGTTCCCTGACGTTCAGTTGCCTTATTTTGTGTTACAAAAATATAATGTTTGAAAACTGCGACACGGCAAAAAAAAAGCGAAAAGGCTTGGATTCTCTCTAAAATATGGAAAATTTTATGTGGGCTGTACGCGACCAGGCGCAGACGTTTTGATTAACTCTGGTGTTGCAATTTTAATCGGGATATCTGATATTTGTATATTTTTCATTTTTATCAATGCCAGTTTGTACGCGGTGTGCAGTACAAAGTGCTAGTAAAATAACATGTTTTTTCGTAAGTTTTTCAAGAGGAAGTTTGGTGTTGCGAAACCACGTTGAAACTCAAGCGAGAACGACTTGGGGATTTCAAGTATTGCTATACTTTGGTGCACATTGTTCCCAATCTAAATTAAGTAATCTTTTATGCGGGCGTCTATGCCTGTTTCAGGCTATAAAAGAGTTAAAGCAGAGCGATAGCTTTTCAAGGTTCCATACGAACTGATAATTCCTGCGTTAAGAATTTTATTATTTATGTCATTGCTATGCTATAGGGATTTAGACTGACATAGCAAAGTGCCCACCAGAGATTTAGGGATACATTATATTGTCTAAGTGTATTTTAAGAAAGAGAAGCGAAGAGTAAAGTCACCTCTTGTGGGACTCCGCGGGAGGCGAAGGATGCGCTAATAACGGCAGAAATTGTTAGGCTGATGCGCAGTCGAAGAGGCCGCCTACAATAAGATTTAATGATGATTCGCTTGAGTTAAAATATATCACGTCGGAAACCAACAGGCTTTGCAGCAGGAGGAACCATGCCTGGGAAGGCCAGTATGGAAAACCAAGAGTACCATTTGCTAGGTCATCAATAATTTTGCGTATGCATTTCATTAATAAAAAGAAGGGTGGAAATGCGTAGAAAAAAAATGAGAATTCCAATTAAGTGAAAAGGCATCCACGGCAAATGCATCTGGTTCCTGAAACCGAGAGACAATAATCTCAGTACAGAGTACTAAAAAACTCGACCTCAAAAGTACGTGGAATTACGTCTATTTGCTAAGTTTTATTGAAATATCCTTAAATTCGCCACTATACAGGACTTGACACTGGAGATAATAAAAATCGGTTCTCACTACTCAAAGTATATTGAGAGAAAAGAGCCTTGAATTGGAGAAATAGCAAAATCAACCATTAAAATAATTGCTCCTAAATAAAATTTAGGCGCTATTTATAAAAATGAATCTTCATGCGTGAACAGCCACCCTTAGAGGTAAATGATTTTCTTCAAAATGAAATGAGACCACTATGGAAGTACCCCCTTTCCAACAAAAAAAGAATCATGAAAATTGGTTAACAAATACTAAAGTTATCGAGTAACATACATACAAAAAAAAACGCGTCTGACAATGGTCTGGAAGACGCGAGAGGACAACTCCCACTCGGTGTTGGAATTAGTCTTCCTAGATTCTAAATTGGCACGATTATCTTTTGTATTTACATAATGTGAACATATACATACAAAACTATGTTGCACTTTTCGCACCATTGCCAAATTTCTTTACTTAAATCGTTAAGGTGGGGGTATTGGATCTCACCCTTGTGATTTTTGCAACTGATCGCCGTAGTATTGCGTAGTATTCGCGTAGTATTCGCTACAATATAACGCAATCAGATTATACTAATATAATATAAGAATACTGCAATTCTTAGTAATTGATATGGTGCTTCTCAACAGGTCGCGCCACATTCGGAATCCCAACCGGTGAGCAGTGCATCTGTATAATTTCTAATTTAGAACTTGAGGTTCTCATATACGAGGAAGTCGAGTAAATATTGTCTGTCTACCAACTCAAATCACTTAGAATTATATCTGGAAGATAAATTGTTGTTTCATAGTTACCGTCATATTTTTGAAGACTTAGAAATTTCTGTATTTCCAGTAATTTTGTATATAACCAACCGTATTTAGTGGCTGGGCAAACTGCGATGAGGACAGCAACCAATTGAGCGTACTCCCGTATAAAACAAACATTAATTATTTAATTAAAAATTGAATCTTAGACATTTACAAACTTGACATGGTTGTAACACAGACTTGCTGTAATTAACGATGAAGCCTAAACAGTTAAATCAAATTTTTGGCAATTCTGAGGCAATTCAATTTTGAGGCAATTCGGTAGTCCTTCATTTTAAAATGAGTTTTTGTTACAAATTTGTTAAAGAACCGTTGTGTTCAATATGAAACGACTACTACCGTTGCGTTTTGGAGCTCAAAAAGTACTAGAAATGTATTGATGTTTTCTAGGACAGCACTTTGTTACTGCTCCCAAGTCAATTAAGTTTTTAATTGTGATATGCCATTTTTTATTGTCGTCTGGCTATAAACTAATACCGGGTATTACAGACTGGTGATGGTACCTGTTTACATAATGGTATTGCTGGCGAAGCTGCATATTGGTTTTGCAGGTGGCTGTAGCCTAAAACCATTAACGATCTTCTTTAGAATTGTATTAGATAGGTAATTGAGTTTTAACTACGGCGTGTTTCGTTAAAACTTATTAATTGCACGTATGAGAGATTTAAATTAAAATAACTCGCAGTTGACTTCTTATCGCAGTTAACGCATGGTTAACCCCAACTTCATTTTGTTTTAAATATACTTTTCTTAGAATAATATAATTATTAAAATTGGCTCGTAGTCGATTTCATTATTGCGGTTAACTCACGGTTAACCTTGACGTAAATTTATTTAAAATTAACTTTACTTATTAGCACGCAGGTCTAATATTGTTCAAATTAAAATCGACTTGCAGTTGATTTCATTATCGTGGTTATCTCGCAGTTAACCTCGACGTAATTTTGTTTAAAAAAATTATTTGACTTATTAGCACGTAGGTGAAAAAAATATTGTTCGAACCAAAATCGACTCGCAGTCGATTTCGTTGTCGTGGCTAACTTGCAGTTAACCTCGACGTAATTTAAAAAAAAATACTTTACTAATTAGGATTTAAATACTAATACTATTCAAATTAAAATCAATTCGCAGCCGCTTTCGTTATCGTAGTTAACTCGCGGTTAACCCCAACGTAAATTTATTCACAAAATACTTTACTTACTAGTGCGTAGGTATTAATATAGATCAAATTTAAATCGACTCGCAGTCGATTTCGTTATAGTGGTTAACTCGCAGTTGACCCTTAGGAAACTTTATTTTATAATAATTCTTTGCGTATTATTAATATTAGCACGTAGGTATTAATATTGTTTAAATTAAAATCGACTCTCAGCCGATTTCGTTTACGTGGTTAAGTCGCAGTTAACTCCGACGTATTTTTTTTAAATCTTTACTTATTGTGTAATATTAGCACGTAGGAACTAATTTTGTTCAAATTAAAATCGCTTCAAAGTCGATTTCGTTATCGTGGTTAACCCGCAGTTAAACCCGATGTAATTTTATTTCAAAAAATTATTTACTTGTTACCACGTAGGAACTAATATTGTTCGAATTAAAATCGACTGGCAGTCGATTTCATTATCGAAGTCAACTGGCAGTTAACCCCGACGTAATTTTATTTTAAAAATTCTTTGCTTATTAGCATGTAATAACTATGTAATATTATTCAAATTAAAATCGACTCGCAGTCGATTTCATTATCGTGGTTAACTCGCGGTTAACCATGAGACAGTTTTATTATAAATAATGTAAAATGCACATAGTATATCTGTTCGGATTTTCATCCACCCATATTTGATTTGGTTATCGGGGATAACTCGCAGTGAACCCGATATTTTATTAAATGTAGGTTAGATTCACATTTGTGATGTATGAAAGCGAACATTTATTATAATTGCGAAAGTAGTATGTAGTATGATAAATATGAATTTATTAATTTTTGTTTTGATTATTTATGAGCGTAAGAAAAAATCTTACCTTGATCAATGTCCGACTCGTCCGATGATATTATGATCCGATAACGCCGACGACATTTGGCATCTGTATTTTCCGAGTATTTCGATTTTTTCTACGAGTAAGTTTGTTCGCGTTGACATTTTAACGCAGCTGTGGAGTTGTGCTTGTTGCCACGCACGAAAAAGGAATGAGGATAGAAAATGGCGGTTGATGCCTGGTAGGGCGTGTCAACGTCAAAACATTTTTTTTAAAAACGGTGCAATGTTGCCTAGCAAGTTAAGTTAACCTAGTTAAATATTATATCGAGAATGAAGCGACGAAATATAATCTATTTCATAATACATGCTAGTCCAATTCTCACACTCGTTGGTTCGCCTCGTTAATTTGTATGACAAGCGACGCGTGCGCCGAAATCGGCTTACATGCTCGCTCGAGTTGACGCCCTTAATTGTTGTCTCGTCTTAATAGACGTATTGATTTTCATATTCTAGCGCTACGAGGTTCAATTCTGTATGAGCTTAATGGATATACGGTATAAAATTTAACCAGTCGAAGTCAGCTATTTTCAAGTTATGTAGGTACATTTGTAATTGTTTAGTAGCAATAGCGCTCTAAACGTGTGAAGTTTTTAACCAGCTTTATGCCAACGTGATGTACAATCGCCTAAACCTCTTTAGAGGAGAACCGTGACTACAACTGGGACGAATGATTTTGATGATAATAGTTCATTGTGAAAATTCTCAAATCGTGAATGAACGAATTGAATATTTTTTATTAATTATTAAAGTACAATGGAAACACAGAACAGTTAATAAATAAATAGCAAAGTCCTCTAGGCAACCACAGTACCGAAATCTCTCTTATAAATCTTATAAATACATTACATTTAAAGCACCATAATAACATGGTATTGGATATGGAAATGGAATAAAAAAAAATACAAATATCCAACATATACAAAAATTCCTCAGACCTGGTAGGATTCGAAGCAACGTCTGTGCCAGACCATTCTCTGTCATTTTAAATTTTAAATTATTATTTACATTTTTTTAATTTATTTATTTATGACAATGAGTACACCATAACCATGCAGGTATACTGACACTATGGTTTTAAACTAAGTGTCCCACTATTTAAAGGAGCGCACAGCATGTACTAAAAGAAATATAAAATATTTGTAAATATAATATTTGGTTAGGCATGACGATACAAAAGTACAATGATTATAAACTTATGACATCACTTTGTTTATCATAGAAACGGAAGAAAAATTTAGATCAATTTCACTCTGATACTCCTTATACTGTGTTATTGCTCGTGACAGAGAGTGTTGAATCACTTTGGAAAAAGTATACAGTCAAATTGAGAATATAGTGATTACTATAAGGTGTATTTTCACGATAGAAAAAAAAGCTTTACATATATCTACCAATCTATTTTTTATATTTACAGAACTAAATAGAACGCGTATAGTATACGATGTATACATTTTTCAAATGGCTGTAATTATCGTTTGTAAAAGTACGAAAAGTTTTAATTCGACAGGTATTATAGACTCGTGATGCTCATTGACCTACCAATAAACAGACGTCGGTTCCGCGCTAAAAATGTCTGAACCTATAGGGCATTAAATAGCAACAAGGGCATCAATCGCGCAACAGTTTTCGTTTCGTCGACCGACAGCGCGCTTGGCAATCATGCCCTATTGTAATAAATACTTGTAAAAATTTCTCAATTAAAATGAATAAATTAATAATAACAGTAAAGTGTTATCTATTAATCTTGTGTTCAAGTAGTTTTCATTCGAAGTTGAAGTAGTTTACACTAGTGCATTTTGTTAAGTTTGTAGTGAATTTTTGGGCCTTTAAATAGTTGCAAGCAAAATTAAGCAGTATTCCAAAGACGTTACACTAATTAAGTTACATGTTTTAGTTTCTTTAGGTTAATTCCAAATATTTTTTCTTAGTTTTTATATTAGACCCGTAGTCCATTTGTTGGTAGGTCAGTGGTGACGCTATTGTAAATAAATTTCTTTAAACTTTTCTCTCAAACACGCTCTGAAGCCCAAAACTACTACACTTACCACCCATTTGCACAAAGCGCTTTGCTTCGTCCTTCCTAATGATCACGGCAAAGGAATAGATTACACTGCCGGCATGTGTGTGTCCCAAAAGCTGCAATTTAGGGCTATACATGCTAGAGTAAATAGGCGTTACTCAAACGAGTAACATTGTCGCTTAGCAACAGTCGAATCGTTCGAAACCATCAAACAAGTTTGTTTGGAAGATGTATAGAAAGACAACATGTGTCTAGATTCAAGCTGCTGCTTAATATAGCTACTCTAATTTCTAGTGATAACAAAATATCAACTAGATGGCGCTTATTCCATGGATTTTTATGGATAGTGCCGGGTATTCTTTTGTTTAGGATTAGTGCCCTGCCCAACCGGGACGCCATCGCCCTGACGATGTCGCGAGCAGTGAATACTTGGCTACCTCTGACAACCGACAATCGCCAAACAGTAACCAAGCCCTGTATTAGGGATAATAATAAGAGCAGAGACAGGCCGAGGCTTAGATTAGTTACTTGAATTGTTCATTAACAATATAATATATTACCATGTATAATTTCATTTTATTGACAAACAGTGAATACTTTTCCTCGTTTTAATAATGGGCAGGAGATCGTTGAATATCTCTACTGACATCTAATGGTGAACCTGAGTTGTGTATCGGTAGCTGAGATTGTGGCAGAAGCAATCTATTGCGTAGTCTAAAAGTGTATCGTTGGGGCAGGTCGTCAATATTGGTGTAGAAGTCAGGGTGTTGTTTTATAAATTTACAAATTGCGAGAATGTAAATGGAAACTAAAGTTAAAATTTTAAATTGTTTGAAGTACGATCTGCTGTTCTCAGTACTCTTTGCATTAACAAGAATACGGATGCACTTTTTTGGAACGTAAATACTTCTCGCGCGTTCACACTATTTCCCAAAAGGATAATTCCGTAACTTAAGTGAGAATGAGTGTATGCATAAAAAGCAGCCATTGCATTTGTCAGGTCAGTCGTTTTCTTTATTTCCCTCCTTTTTATTTATTTATTATTAACACCATCTACCCATATTATGAAGCGTTAATTTATAAATTAGTTTATAACACACAGTGCCATCTATTGACGCGCATATTTGTCAAAGTTAGAAATAACTTTAGCTCATGATCAATGTTTGAATAATATTACAAAAAAAAACTGAATTCTTATTTCACATTAAATAATAATTAATTGATATCTATGGCCTATATAATATAAACTACTTTCCACTACTTATTGATGAGCGCCATATAGATAGAAGACGGAATCTTGAGCTTTTTCAAAGCTACGATCTGTATGGAGATTAGCAGTCTTCTTGAGTTCTTGGTCCATTTTATTATTGATACATATTTTGAGGCGACAGAAACCGGTTCAAGTTCATTTGGATTTATTTATTTGTTATTGTATTTATTCGATCATCATATCAATAATAAGTAGTATACAAACGTAGCAGCGCGGCAGTGTGCACGCCCGCCGGGCGTGTATGTACTAGAATTGCACAGCGAGTGTTGCACGTGTAAAAAAGAGAAACACCATTCTTGCATTATTCGTGTATTCGTATTTTCAAACCAACAAACCTACAACAGAATTTAATATCTTACCATATTGGTATTTTATCACACAGTTTTTATTAACTATCTCGACCCGACTAACCCACTGTTCAACAGGAAAACGACAAATCAAATCCTATACTCAACACTGGTTAGACTAAACATTTGTACTTTAAAATCATAGTGAAATTTGCTTATGGTAATAAGCATATATACCTAATCAATGATACGTATAATTAAGTTCCTAAACGTTAATACTTAACATCACATGGCTATTTCAGCCCTAGTCTCGTGACTCGTTCAAATCAAGACCAGTTCTTGATTTGAATAAGTCATGAGACTACAGTTACTGCACTCATTATCTTCAATATTATGATTATTATAAATACATTGTATGATTAAAATTTTTAAATGCTAACATACGTGCCATACGTTATAAAAATAAATCGTTCGGCCGGTATTTAAACATTATTGCTGAGGCCGGGAAGTAAGGGATTGCTGGACGAGCATGAGTTCGAAGGCCGAATGCCAGCGAGGCTTTGTATTTGATACGAGTCAAGCAATCGCCATCCCCGCCTAGACTTATGTAGTGCTTTTCTCAAACAACTCGAGGAAAGAATTAAAGACTAAAGAGAGTAAGGTGTATAATAGAAAAATAATAATTTAAAAGTAATATTTCACATGTTAGAACAATTTGCTAAAACAAAATGTTAATGTTTTTCCAGGCATATTAATAGTAATTAGTTTTACACAATCTTACTTGATGTTAAGCAACAATGTGACCGACGATGTTACGCGTTTGCCTAAAAAAAATGCCTATTCACTCTAGTCCTGAATAGACCCAAATTGTACTTTTCGGGAAACACAGATGTCGGTAGAGTAGCCCATTTCTTTACCGTACGCATCAGATGGAAGGAAGCAAAGCGCTTAGTGTAAATGGGTGGTATATCAACGACATAAGGAGTGTTTCGGACCTTTGACACGCATACTCCCCGAAATGTATTCGATAGAAAATTTTCTTTCGCCTGTTTACATAGTTCATTTCTGGTAGGTAGATTCAAAAGTTTATAAAAGTGGACAGTAATGGATTTTCATACTTCATACTTTCTACCATTACTGTCCACTGTACTGCATTGTACGGCCTTGACCGGGAAGAAGTCGCACGTTCCACAAATGACAAACTTTCCGTTGTCGGTTTTTGAAAGTAATGCAAACATTTCCGAGCATGTTTGAGAGAAAATATTATTCTGTGTCAAATTCATATATCTTTTTGTATTTATAAACGTACCGCTATGCTTAGACTAACTCGCATTTCATTTCTATTCCATGATCATTATCATCAATCATCCCATAATCGAGATACTAAACCTTTGATGCTGGTATAAAATATCAACATTTGGGTACTAAATTTGACAAAGATTATTTCAAGTATACTGTGATTAATATTATTTTTTCAAATTATGTTTGCAATCTGTTGGGAGAACTAACACAATAATGTGACAACCCTACCCTCCAAGCGACATGTGGGCATCATGGGCATTGATTCGCCGAACATTTGCGAACTGCCGAGAGCAGGTTCATCTTTTTAGCGATATTAATTGAAGCATTGGGAATCACGCAAAAAGAGATTCGAGAAAATTGAAAACAAAGTTTTAACGTTTTATAACTTTTTAATGTTTATAATAACCAAATTACTTTAATTTT
>NW_020655449.1:48901-53754 GCF_003589595.1 Hyposmocoma kahamanoa
ATCTTTGCAGCATTCACTGAATACTTATTCGTCGAATCGTTAACATCAATTGTAACAATGTAAGTCTTTTTCCTACTGTAATTTTGAGGTTTGAGGAGGTGAGGTATACGTGCAACAATTTTTAAATTTGGACTTGTTTTCATAAATTTCATAGAACAAAGAGTTTTAAAAGTTCAGGACTTTTTTTTCAGGTTTTGTTTTTGGTTATTATTTCTGACCCTTCCTGTCGAAATAAGAACCTGGCAATGGCTAAAAAACAATGACCTCTTCGATTGTGTTGCGGGTATATCGTACAAAGGCTCAGCCATTGGAGTTGGCGTATTTTTCGATCAAGGTCTACTCCTTACGTCTGCTAACCCTTTGGAACCGTATTTGAAGGATAGTTTGAATGATATCAGAGTACATGCCATCACCGGTGCATATAACAGAAGTACTGCTTTTGAAGTTATTTGCGCAAACACGCCTTACGTAGTTGATAGGCATACATTTTGGATGACACAGGGAAAACATGGGAAACATAGCCCCTTACATGATCTTTTAGTTCTCAATGTTAAATCAGACGGTTACTTTCTTGCTCCAGAAGCTCAATACGCGTTTGAAAGACACGCTTACAGCGCACAATTTGCCCAACCAAAAGATGAATTGCCAAATACCAATTATTATATACCAGGTTTTGGTTACATAGACAAAGAACACATAAGGCATATGACGAAGCTGGAGGTAGAGATATTAGACGAAGAAAGATACTTGTTAGATTGTCACGATTATATACCATGGGAATGGGGTAGATTTATATGCTTGGAAAACTTCGATGAACTAGAAGGGGTACAGTCCGGAGCTCCATTGTTACACAAGAATCTAATTTATGGCATTGCAAGTTTTTCTGTGGATCATGTCAAAGGAGACAAACAAATTTTTGCATTCACCGATACCAGAGATTATGTGTACAATTTGCATTATTGTACTAGGGCTGAAAACGAATACGACAAATACCATAGATGGTGGTCCAAGTACTGGAATAAAACGGTATCTACCGAAAGACCAAACTTTCCCCTTTATGAGAGATTTAATTGAAAAAACAGTGTATCTGTAGTTTCCAACAAATACGTCAAACGAAGGAATAGTTTGAATGAAAAACGTAACTACACTAAAAAACGTAATTTTGTTGAGATTTTGATTTACTTAATTACGTACGTTTATTAAATGTTTTACTTAAATTTTAGTTACACATTGACAATTATTATGTATCATATCACTCTCGATGTAAGTTTACGTACAATATTTCTATTTTCTCAATTTTGACAATTATCGGATTTATGCACACGAATATTAATTCCCAAGCCCCATTCTTTCATTTAAAATCTATAATAATTTGAATTTTGAACTTACTTTATTGTTGTTTTGTTTTGAATTCCGTGTGAACTATATAGAGCTGTAAAACTTTTCCCCTATTTTAAATAACATTTACTCCATGTCAATAACAAAAAATAAAGTAAATAAAATGTCCAGTAACAGTGGTTCAAAAGGAACAGATTTAACTTTTCATCATATTCTTTTAAAAGATTTTTTACTGTTCCGGTTGGAACACCACAAGCTACAGAAAAACGTTTTTGGACTTTTTGAAAATAACCATTGCTGTCTTTCTCGAATATACGTTCGAAAAAGTCGATACCGGCTTTTTATACAAAATACAAGTACACGCTGTAAATTATCTGTAGAGCTTGTGACTTAAGCGGCTTTCCTCCCATTGTATAATAAATAAAAAATGTAATAGCAACTCTACATACTTCCAACTCGACAGAAAGCGTCCGCTCTGTACATTGACTTACAAATAAATGGACGACGGGTCTAAAACAAAAATCACGAAAAAAATGTCCCAAGTCAACCTATTTAAACGTAGTGACATGTAAAGGAATATGAAAAAGCTAAAACATTGAATTTAAATTATAATGTCATCGCAGTACTGTCTAATTTTGCTTGCTTCGCTGTCAGTTGAACAAACGAAGACTAAAGCGTGAATAACGCTCTGTATACGATTTTAACGCCCTATAAGTTCGGACACTTTTTAGCGCGGACCCGACGTCCATATAATTGTAAGTCAATGGCTCTGTACCAAAGCCAAAGGGCAACAGAATAAAACCCGACGACAGCCGAAACACGAAGTTTGGCGAGAGACATTGAGAAAAAAGAAGCACTGTACTATTCCGTACGCGAATAAAATGTAATTTCAAGCCGTGTCAATAATTACTTTTTCAATGACGATTGTTGTTGTTTATATTTTTACGTGTTACGTGTTAATGCCTAGATGGAAATGGGATTTCCTAGATCTTACAAGACGTCACCTGCGTGTTAAGTTCGTACTTTTCCTACAATTTCTTTACAGTTCTCTACAACACTTGTACTCTTTCTTTCTGTCACTTGACCTCTACTTTCAAACCAAAGCTTGTTGTAAGAAATTAATAATCTTATCACTTATTAAAATAGTGACAGATATAGCAATACGAATAAACAAACTTTAAAAAAAAACAAAGTTCAACCAATTGTAAAAAACCACAAAAAGTTACCTATTACACTAAAAAGCGAAAAATAACAAAATACAAATTTAATCTAAACGACAACAATGCACGTATTTTTTATTTATTTTTTATCTTTATGTCATTTTGTTCATAGTATCATAAATTATTAATCAATCTTTCGACAACGTGACTACTCTTGGCCAAAGCTATTACGTATAATTTTAACAAAATATAATTGGTATGTGCTACCTATTGATCGGTTTGAGTTTTATTTTTGTAACTAAAAAAATATGAATACTTATATATTTACAATATCTAATAGGTTATTTTTGGAGTCGGTGTCAGCCAGGGCAAGTTTTTTTATAATAGTAAGTGACGGACGAGCAAGTCGTGCGCCTGATGGTAAGCTCAGAGCTTTAAATCCCAAAGATCTAAGGAGCATTGCCACTGCGCCCGTCACCCTGAGACAAGTCCCATGCTGTATGCCTGTAATTTCACCAGTATCCTTACACTTCAAATTCGGAACACAGTAATGCTGACATTACTGCATGGCAGCAGAAATAGATAAAGTAGTGCTACCCTGAATTACCTCCTTCACGACGAGTTCTACTCCTGCTAAATACTGTATAGCATTAGACTCCATTAAGTTATTTCTTTTCGTTTCTTTATTTCATTGCTAATGAAATTTGTGAACAAACATTTTGTTGTCATTTAGAAGATAAACCCCTTGAGTTTCTTACTCATTCTTTTATATACTCGATTTTATGTGTAATTAGCTTATAAATATAAAAGTACAAATCAGGCTTATTAAACCGTATCTATGTTTTTTTTTTTGATACCAAGTAACGGAACAAACAATTCGTGCATCTGGTGGTAAGCGACACACCTATCCATAGCGGTTGCAATACGACTCGGAGCTTTGCATCACCCTGAGACATAAGTTGACAAGTCCCATGTGCCTGTAATTTCACCAGCAACCTTACCGTTCAAGACAGAAATGCGGTAATGCTCTAAGCTTTAATATAATAATACCGCACACATTCTAGGGCTGTGAGTGTGTTCGGTATTAGGGAAACGGAATTAGGCACTAAGGAAACCCTGTACGGTGGGTGCCATGGACACATACATAGACAACCACAAATTCCATCCAAACTTACGAGAGAAATAAATGTAGGCCATATAAATATTTCTCCCGGCCGGAGAATCGAGCCCGGGACCTCTGCGTGGCAGTCCAGCATGGCAACTGGTCGAATTAATTCATGAGGAGCTTTACTGCTACAGAAATGTTATAGGAGTATTCTCTTGTGGTCATTTCGTCTTTAACCAAAAACTTTCCACAACTACGTATAAGTTAGTAACAGTGTTAGCAAATGTATCTAAAGAGCGAGTAACGTGTGGCGAGTTGGCTATTGAAGAGGAGAGACTCGCTACCGTGGCTAACTTAATTGTGCAGTTTGTATTTTGGAGAGACCAGTTTGAGGCAATGACATTGTTACTGCATTTAAACAATGGAATTAACATACATTCGACGACGTCTATGCTGCCGCCTTTATCATAACTATCGTAACTGACATTTTGAGCGAAACTGAGTTATTAACACATCTGCCCCCGTAGTATGGCACGTCGATAAAGCTATTTTATCCACATTTAGCTGTCAAATTCGTAACGTCACATTTTTATGTGATCGCGAGCGCTGGCGACCAATGGCTGCAACACAGCCAAACATGGCTGCCAGGTCACAGCTGATTTTAAAACATTTGCACAGTAATTTTATCAACGTAGAAATTGAGCGTGACTAACGAGATGAAAAGACATTTTTAACCGAATTCAAAAAAAGGAGAAGGTTTTCAATTCGACTGTATGTTTTTTTTACGCGATAACTCCGGTATTTTTGGGACCACTACCTCCATAGTGGTCATTTTGAAGAAAATCATCCACTTCTAAGGGTGGCTGATCACGCATGAACATTAATTTTTATAAATAGCGCCTAAATTTTACTGAAGGAGCAATTATTTTAATGGTTAGTTTTGCTATTCTCCAATTCAAGGCGTTTCTCTCTCTCAATATACTTTGAGTAGTGAGAACCGATTTTTATTATCTCCTGTTTCAAGACCCGTATAGTGGCGAACTAGGGGATATTTCAATAAAACTTATCAAATAGATGTAATTCCACGTACATTTGGTTTTTTTATTACTCTGTACTGAGATTATTTGTTTCATGGTTTTCGCGGCTATGATTAAACTTAAACGACCAAGATAGCTATATACGCAATTTCATATAGTTGTCCTCGTTCCTCAAAATGTATAACAATAGTTCGTTACCAAATCAGCGATATG
>NW_020655449.1:53764-69262 GCF_003589595.1 Hyposmocoma kahamanoa
TCAGTACGAATTCTGCCACACGATGACGCGATGTTTGTGCGGGTAGAGGGAGGGGTGAGAGGAGGAAACTGAGGGAAAAGTTTGTTGGCATGTGATAGTACCTTAGGAATCTGGAATATTCCACATAAACTTACATAAAGTAAATGAAACTACATTTTTGGAATCAAATCGTGTATAGTTGTTTTTTCAAACAAACGAACGTAAATTATGATACCTACTCAGAAAACAGAAATCACACTCGCAACTCATAAAATTACGCATGTCTGCCCTCGCCCTTAGTTAACATCTTTTAATGGGTTACCTATCAGTAGTCCGAAATGGCATTTTCCAGAGGTCGAAGTTTCATAACATCGAAAGTAATTTTGAGAGGAAAATGTTTTTTTTCTTTTGAACATTTTTTTTTCTCTGGGAAACGTGTCACGCGTACCGTTTGGCTGCGAGCGGTTATGTGTGATGTCACAGACCTCTGTCATTTGACTTCACCCGGTTCTTCGAGAGGCTAGTGCCTCGGGTGAGCCGCCCCGAGTGCACGTACAGTACCCTCCCTATTTTCCAGATAAGTACCAGAGCTGTAGGCACGCTCATTTCCCGTTGCGTATTGCACAACTAACTGTTGCCACCGCTGAGCCTATCGATAACAGTTGAAGTGCCACTCATTACTTTACCTCACAAAGATCTGCGAGGCACTGCCACTGCGTCCGACACCATGAGACATAAGTTGACAAGTCTCACGTGCTGGAACGCAGTTGCTCACATTACTGCATAACGGCAGAAATAGGTACAGTGGCAATACTTTCCTGGACAAACACTGCTACTATAATGTTCAGTACAGTGTACTGAAAAAACCGACCTCAAAAGTACATGGAATTACGTCTATTTGCTAAGTTTTATTGAAATGGCCCCTAGTTCGCCACTATACAGGACTTGACACTGGAGATAATAAAAATAGGTTCTCACTACTCAAAGTATATTGAGAGAAAAACGCCTTGAATTGGAGAAATAGCAAAATCAACCATTAAAGTAATTGCTCCTAAATTAAAGTTAGGCGCTATTTATAAAAATAAATCTTCATGCGTGAACAGCCACCCTTCGAGGTAGATGATTTTCTTCAAAATAAAATGGGACCACTATGGAAGTACCCCCTTTCCAACAAAAAAAGAATCATGAAAATCGGTTCACAAATACCTAAGTTACCGCGTAACATACATACAAAAAAAAACATACGGACGAATTGAGAACCTCCTCCTTTTTTGAAGTCGGTTCAAAAGTAAAAATAAAATGACGTTTGGTCATTTCCCGATTGATTTTGTCTATAATTGGTATCAGATAATTGATGTGACTGTACAGCATTATTGAAAAATCGTATTTAAAGGTATAATTATTGAAGATGACTTCTACCCAATAATCAAGGGCAAAATTAGCAAAGGGTTTGTGGTAAGCGATAGAACAAAAGTGCCAATTTAACTAAATAATATAACAGTAACTATTGCAATAGAAGATAAAATACCCTTTTCACTATTTTAGGTTTGAAACATATCCTCAAATATTTCTCGCTTCGAATATTATCAAGTAACCAATTCGTTCTACTAATTAATGATGACGTCCATAGCTACTTCAAATTTGCATTCAAATAAGCATCTTTTCTCGACTTATCGGAACTTACTCTAACGCATAGCTATAAATATCATTAAACAGTTTCAATATTGTAGAACTGGGTTATGGTTTTTTATGATATCTCAAAAAAATATTTTGTCACTTAGATTAGTACGGGAAACATATGAATTCGATCTGAGGTAGTATAGACTCTAAAAACAAATATTAAAACAAATATAAAAATATAGAGTTATAACTATGAAAGTAAGAAAGTAAGGCACTAGTCATTAACCCTAGTTAATGAAATGAAAAATCGGAAATGAAACTATATTTTCGGGTTCAAATCGCGTATATTTGTTTTTTCAAACAAATTAACGTTTCGGGCGTTTTACAAGTCCTATAGTCAGCCGTGGCAACTGTCGAGATATTGGTCCCTAAAGTTTTTCTGGAACTAAATAAGGCACAGACCGCATAAATTCTTTTCTTTCTTCCGTGAAATAAGGTATATAAAAATGCTGATCTGGGGATGTACACAGAACAATAAATACAGTAGAAGTGGTTAGTTAGCATCCGACGCGTGCCAACAGTAGCAGTCCGCCATTTTCGCTTGGTTTGGTATGGTTGTTATACTCTGTGAAGTTATAGTGTGTAAATGTTTTGTTTCTGTCTGTATTTGTGCTGAATAAACGTGTTATCTATATATCTATCTATCTATCTATCTTTTTTAATTAAGAGCTAAGACCAATCGTTATCAAGATTTTATAGTGTTTACCATTGGTTTTTGCGCATTTTGGCGACAGCGGTTCCGATAGTAATCGAGGCTTACACTTCCATTGTTTTTTTTCTACGTGGGGTTATAGATCTCGTGTCGCTCATTCGACATATGTTAATAACTCAATCTCGCTAAAAATGTCGATTACGTTAGCTATGATACGGAGGCAGCATAAGTGGCTATACGAATTTATAATAAAACTGATGGCACATTGTTGTTTAACCTTGTTTTGCGAACGTATTGTTGCAGCACTAAAGACCAATCACCGTCTTACATTTTGTTTCCGCATTTAGAGTAAACATTGAACCAATTAGAACGTAGCAAACTAATTACGTCATCACCGGAGAACTTAGAAAAGCCTGTCAAGTTCTTACAAAGGTCGAGAGGTGTCGAATACAAAACTAAGCCAACAAACTAGCCTGTTAAATCTACTAGAGGCCATGGAAATGTTGGAAATATATGTGATAGCAATAGAATAGAAGATAATGTTATTTTTTAGTAGCAGGAGAGCTCCTTGTGTAAGAGTTCGTCCAGGGAAGTATTGCCACCTTACCTATTTCTGCCACAAAGCAGTAATGTCAGCATTATTGTGTTCCGTTTTTGAAGGATAACGGTGCTGGTGAAATTACTAGCACATGGGACTTTTCAACTTTTGTCCCAGGTTATCGGGCGCAGTGGCAATGCCCCTCAGATCTTTGCGATTTAAAGCTCTGAGTGGCACAGCAACTGTTATGGACAGGCGTGTAACTTACCATCCACATGATATTATAAAAAAGACGGATATGTTGAGACGGTTTGGACACATGCTGCGGATTAATGGAAACAGACTGACGACAGGGATAGAGTTTACGTAGAAGGCCGTTAGGAAAGTATTTGGATCTAATAGTGAATTTAGAAAATGAGTAGCAGTGAAACTTGTAAAAGATTTTGTACAGTGAGGTACTGCCATCTTACCTATTTCTACCGCCAATAACAAATGTGAGCATTTCGGTGTTAAAGGGTAAGACTGTCGGTGACATTACAGGCACTAGGGATTTGTCAACTTATGTCTCAGGGTAACAGGCACAGTGGCAGTGCCCCTTAGATCTTTGTGAGGTGTGTCACCAACAGGCGCACGACTTCTTCGTCCCGTCGCTTGATATTAAATATTTAAAAACCCTTAGAGGAAACCCGTACTCCGCAATGGGATCTACAGAGCATCAGGGTTATATTTAAATTTCTCCCAAATTGATAGTCGTTAAAGTAACAAACTAGTACAAAGTAATAATACCTGTTCCTGAAGGGAGCGTTCCATCTCTATTAACCACTTTATTTGGAAGGAACTCGTTGGAAGTTGGTTATTCGCCTAATTAACTTTGTGACAAGTTAACGGCGGTACATTTGATTTCTATTCCTTTGCATTTGTTGTTCGTTGATTTGCTTCACCTCTGACATGTTCCGTGTTTACACCTCTAAACCAAATTTTTCTAAGGGGAAATATAATTTTTAAAAACATGATTTTCTAGTTCGACTAAAGTGGCTTCATCTATTAGAAGAGTACAATTCACAGCCTATTAGCATTGACTTACAATTATATGGACGTCGGGTCCGCACTAAAAAGTGTCCGAACTTATAGGGCATTAAAATCGTATACAGAGCGTCATTCACGCTTTAGTCTTCGTTTGTTCGACTGACAGCGAAGCAAGCAAAATTAGACAGTACTGCGATGACATTACAATTTAAATTCAACGTTTTAGCTTTTTCATATTCCTTTACATGTCACTACGTTTAAATAGGTTGACTTGGGACATTTTTTCGTGGTTTTTGTATTAGACCCGTCGTCTATTTATTTGTAAGTCAATGCCTATTAGTTAAATTCTCTAGCTTAGTTCTAGAATGATGTAGGAACATATCACACTCAATAATAAAAATAATTGTTATTATTATTAAAATATGGGATGCATGGAAGGAGCCATAAGACATAAACTGACAAGGCTCATGTGCCTGTAATTTCACCAGTTCCCTTGTCCTTCGAAACCGGAACGCAGTAATGCTTACATTACTGCCTGTGCGGCAGAAACAGGTAAGATGGCGTTTAGAAGCAGTAGAGCTACTTAAAAGGGCTATCCTGTAGCATAACAGGAATTCTATAAACTTACTAAACCGACTTCTTTGTTACAATGTGGCAATAACAAAGAACAGACGGTAAAGCAACGCCATAACACAAAATAAAGAATTAGTAAAGACAAACAGCGGTGGCTACCGAGTGGGAGAACGATTACCTTTCAATGAAAAGTCTACGGTTCAAATCCCTGTGGCCGATGGAACTTACGACGAAAATTTTGACGCTGTTCATTGTTGCAACAAGCACATTTAATAAGTATTACGGTAATTAATTTCATTTTTTTACACAACGTCACATGCGTTACACTGCTCTCAAAGTAACTACAACACTAGTGTTATGGAAATCGGAAACAACAACGGTACCTCCTTACACCATCATCCCACCTTTTTACTTACTTAAATCTCTTGTACACCATTTACATTTTAAGATATTAATATTGTTGTTGTGCTGAATAAATTCCTGTTTCGTCTTTTCAACTGCTAAAACTTGCTAAGTAAGACGTATGGAGGCTGCGGGGGCTGCGGAGGCTATTACTACTAATTTATATATATTCGGCTAAGCTATATTACTGCTATCCAGGCTATTTCACATTCAGAACGCCACCAGCACCAGCAGCGCTATTACAACCGTAAACACCATAGACAATAAAGAAAAGTTCGGTTTTCTACGTTTACCCAGCTGGGGATGAAACCCGGGATCTCAGAGCTGGCAACACCATGAAAACCGGTATGCAAGCCATTCGACCACGGAGACCACCTGCGAAAGCACAATGATTGTAGTAATGAATGATGCAATTGTTTGAGTTAAGAATTGGGCAAACTTGCTAAAAATCCACTGATTGATATCTGTTACTTTTCAATGTGTGATTTTAGAATGGTTATACACGGCGAAACGCGTGCAATCGCCTATAACTCCCAAGTACAGCGGTGCAATCGCGCGTTTGTATGATGCAGTCGCGCGTTTGCATCGCTGATAAAACTCTCCGTGTATAACCGCTCTTAATTTCTAAGTTACGTACATTTACGAATATTAAGCAGCAATGATTTATTAATAGTTCCAGGTTTCTTACCATGATATAACTATTTAGTAGCAGTAAAACTCCTTGTGAAAGTGTTCGTCCAGGGAAGTACTGCCACCAACTACACCTTACCTATTTCTGCCGCCAATCCGTAATATGAGCATTACTGCGTTCCGGCTTTTAAGGATAAGGGTGCTGGTGAAATTATAGGCACTTGGGACTTGTCAACTTATGTCTCAGGGTGACGGGCGCAGTGGCGGAGCCCCTCAGATCTTTGTAATTTTAGAGTGGCCCTGCAGCTGTTATGGATTGACAAGACTTGTTCGTCTTGTCACTAGGTATCATAAAAAAAACATCTTATTATCCCGATATTTCGGGACGGTTACACCAAGACGCAACAATTAGGTTACTACTGCTTTTATTATTTTGCAATCATTCATCTTCATATAAATCACAAAGAACGACGTTCCTAAATAATGTTTTCCTTACCGACGAACTACAAAGTTTAGCTCGAGTATTTTGCAATTGAAATAACCCCTTTCCTGTTGTTGACTGTTTTAAACTTTTTTAAACCATAACAAGTAAAAACCGAAACCCGATCGTCGAATTCCGAACACGGAACAATTTCTCGAGTCCTAAAGAAACCACGGGAACCTAATCCCGGGAAGCCTAGGCGTGTCGGTGCCCAGCAAATCGAAAAACTTTAAATGGGACCATTTCCCACACCCGCCCCCAGAGACGTGGGGCAATTAAAAGAATTGCCTCGCGACGATTCTATCCAGGATTCCTGAAAACATACAAACGTGTGTTGCGTTTCAACATGAAGCGGTTCACTTAGTAACACAATATACTGTTTCTCATCTCACTAACTACCGGAACTGACATTTTTTTACAATAAAACAAGTTATTGCAATTCTCGCCCACACGTCTCTCGGAGCATAGGGTTGTCACATTAAGATGAAGATAAAGATAAGACGTATGGAAAAATAACGTGAGTCTAGATTCCACAAAAATATGATTCAAAATGTATTCTATAGCTATTTAAGTTTCTTTGAAAAGAGCAATTCCTAGAATTTCTTGCTCGTTCTTCTCGGGGAGGTCAGCGTAGTGAACGAGCAGTAGCTTAAAAAAATGACGTTTTCAAGTGTAAAAATTTTATGGAATAAATGATTGTTTGACTTTGACTGTCAAACGACACGGTAAGGGGCACGCCTGTCCATAACAGTTGCTGTACCACTCAAAGCTTTATATCACGAAGATCTAAGGTGCACTGCTACTACGCCCATTACTCTGAGACATAAGTTGACAATTCTCATGTTCTTGTAATTTCATCAGCAAGTTTTAAATTTAAAAAAATTAAGGTATCACAGTTTTTTCGTGCTATATTGAAATAACCTTTATCAAATGCAGTACTCGCATATTGATATGTTGTGATGTCTCGATTATGGTAATTTGATTATGAAATTGAAATGAAATGATGAACAATTCTGAACATGAAGCGCTTTTATACAAACAACCAAAAGCACATTGGCGGACGGCAAGGCAGAGGACATTAAATTTACCAATGTGTATTTTATGCATCAAATAGCGAAGAGTAAGCCCGGGTACTCATTATCAAATCAGTGCTGAGAACGCATTGCGTTTTCCAGCAAATACTGAGTTTTTTTACCCTTTTGTTACCGCAGCTGGCACCGCACAAAGTATCTTTATATCGTGTGTTCTTTTTTGTTGTTTGTGTGAATAGTTCGTGTTTTAATTAAATCTACTTTTTTATATTTTTTTGTTTTATTTGTGTTATATTTGTTCAGGCAAGCTGGACGTGGAATCACGTAGACACACTATGATTTTTTTATAACATAACATGCAAGGATTACAGTTACAAAGTTTTAACTGTAGCCCTTGCTAGTGAGTATCCGGCTTTAAGTTACGCTACAATGAACTGGTAAGTTGCCACTTTTACGGTCTAAACACACAGTCTGAGATATACCCAGTAAAAATACACGCAACGGCTTAAAACACAATTCTAATTCGTATTGTTTCATAGCAACGATTGTCTTAGGTTTACCTCTTGCACCTCAACACGATTGCACCGAGAATCTAAAGATCCAATCACGTAACTTCGATTGTTAAAACATTGCAAACAGTAAAGAAATACTAATTTGTATTCAATAAATTGTTTACTCTGAAACGTGATTATAGCACGTAAAAAGATTGTCTACTTATCCACGTCTGGTTAAATTATGAAAACAAAAGTTTTGTCGTCATAATATTATAAAGTGCAGGCGTTCAACAATTTCTTCAAGGCGAACTAGTCTGGTGAGGTTTCTGGCACTGAGTTTCAATTCAAGAATTGCTACCTATTTGAATTATCGAACGCCGATATTAGTAGAATGTTTGTCCTGCAGACACGTGTGGTTAAGACAATTTATATCTTGGCCACAGAATATCTTTGAAAGATAAGTTTAGAGAAATGAACATTCTTATGTACACTAACGTCTCAGCGCGTTTATGAAAATGTTATTTATATTAACAAATATATAATTTTTTTTTGTGGATAATAGTGCATCATGAAAGACAGACATTAATACGAGGAATAAAAATAAACCAGATGTTCTCGACAGTCGTCTTCATAAAGTCTCGAATTCATTTACAGGTCGACGTATACGCTTCTATAATAAGATTCCGAGTGATATTCAAAATTTGCCATTTACGAGGTGATAAACTATTGTGAAACAAATGCATTATAATAAAGGTTTATAAAACAGCTTCTGCGTACTTGGATGACAAGAACCCGTGGTAGTGACTCGTTTATCTCTTGCAGGTAGTCTCGATCTAAATGTTTAAAGTAAATATTGTAATGACAAATTTATTCAAATGTATGTTTTTAAAAAGGAACCCTTAGAGTTTCTTGCTCATTCTTCTCAGGGGAATCTGCTTTACGAATGAGCAGTAGAGTTTAAGCAGTGTGACGATTTCAAGTGTAACTTGCTTGCCAATGATAAAGATTATTTGACTATGACTTTGACCTTGAACACAAAGAAAAATTCATCCGGCAGGACTGAGTGAAGAAAATCTTTCACAGATTTCTCACAGATGGCGTTTCGACAAAAAGTTAAAAACAAAGATTTGCAACAAGTACGTTGAAAAATTCGTGAGATCTGCTAGTTCGTCCTGTGGCTCAGTTAGGAGGGCGTTAGCCACGATGTGATGAGGGCGCTAGTTCGACTTCAACCGGATCGAAGGACTTTTTCTTTGTGTTCAATCTTTGCATTGTTTTTCTCGTCAAAATTTACTCATATTTGACACCAGACAAATGGAAAAGTAACAATCACCAAGTTCATTATTTAATTTTAAATCTCAATTTCCCAAAAGTTATTTTTAAATTAAGTAATTTTAATTTTAAGGACGCTTATTGTTTGAAAAGAACAAAATTGGAGAGCCCAATTATTTTTCTCTTTCATTAACTTTTTAGACCGTAGTACAGTCATGGCGAAAAACAATCACTCCTTTATTAGTTCTACTTTCGGTACGTTCACGTATTTCCATGTAAATGAACGTAGTAACGAACTCAGTACAACGTTGTTACACACTCATTTCGCTGGAACGATGAGAGTACACTCACTTGTGCAACAAATTCTTGGTGTTGGTGTTATTGTTACACAGAACATAGTGACGTGAATTGATATCTTTATATGCTATCGAGTTCTTACATCTTCTAGTAGCAATAAAACTCCTTGTGAAAGAGTTCGTCCAGTGAAGTACAGGATAAAGCGTTTAGGCTAGTGAAATTACAGGCATATGGGACTTGTCAACTTACGTCTGAGAGTAAAGGGCGCAGTAGCAGTGCTCCTCAGATTTTCGTCATTTAAAGCTCTGAGTGGTACTGCAACTGTTGTGGACAGGCGTGTCGCTTACCAACAGGCGCGCAACTTATTCGCCCTATCATTTGGTATCATAAAAAACATATCGCGTATACAGGCTGTATATTTGAAAGTGGGGCATACTTATGGAGTGGTGATAGTGTGAGGCGAGCTATTGAAATGTTCCCAAATCGGAGTTTACGCGGAGGAGGTGCACAGTGTCGAAGTGTTGCATGAGAAGATAATCTCAGCATTTTATACTGTGAGACAAAATGTGTTTGTGTTGAACAATTCAAAACAAAAGTTACTACGACGTGCTAGACTATGTGGAAAACGTCGGACATTTTGAACACAAGCTCCGTATCGCGTAGGAGTGCTAATAGCTATATATAAAGAGGACAATAAAATCGGTGCATTTGCCCGAGTGTGAGACTTCTAACGAGACATATGGGTACGCATATATTTAAAACATAGTTATATCAATATCTGTGTGGTGTACCTCCCGTCGTATATAACTAAAATAGAATTTAGTGATTTTTTGGAAATTACTGATGACAATATTACAAATGCTGGAAATAATCATACCTTGATAACAGGAGACTTTAATTTGCCTGAAATTAATTGGAACAGTAAAGGTTTTATTTCGACGAATAATCAAAATGTTGCTGATTTGCACGATTTCGATCGAGAGAACAATCAGATAAAAAATTATAATGACAAAATTTTGGGTCTCGTGTTGAGTACTTTAAAGTTGTCTTGTAGTGTTACAGAAGCTCAAACTTTAAGCCGCCTTGATAAACATCATCCTCCACTTGATATTAGCATTGCACTGACTAGTGAAGCCATACTCAAGGAAAGAGCAGTATGCAGATTTAATTACCGCAAAACTAATTTTGAAGCTTGCATTTCTACACTGAATGAAATAGACTGGAATCAATACTGTGATTACGTCTGTAACGAATTGGTTGAGACTTTCTACAACCATCTATCATTACAATAATAGAAAGAAATACTCCGAAAACTAAAGTTAATAAGTCCAAGTACCCGTCCTGGTTTACAAATGACTTGATTGGTATTCTCAAGGAAAAGGATAAATATCATCGAAAATTTTAAAAATTTGGTAATCCAAGAGACGAAGATACGTTCTCGCTTTTGAGAAGGAGAGCAACTTTAGATAAATGTTTTTACTTATATATAAATAACATAGAAAAAATCTTAAAACAGATATAAAAGCATTTTTTTAACTGCCTCTGTGGCCGAACGGTTACCATGTCGGGCTGCCACGCAGAGGTCCCAGGTTCGATTCCCGGGTCGGGAGAAATATTTATATGGCCTACATTTATTTCTCTCGTGAATTTGGGTGTAATTTGTGGTTTTCTATGTGTGTGTCCATGACACCCACGACACAGGGTTTTCCCTAGTGCGGGGCTCTGTTGAGTGTGTGCGCTATTATTATTATTATTATTATTTTGGAGATACACTAAATCTAAAAAAACTACAAATGACATCCCAAAGGTTATGTGTCTTGAGAATGAGTCCGCTAATTATGATGTAGATATTGCAAATTTGTTGGCGAAATTCTTTTCTTCCGTATATAGTATGCCTGGGTCTTCAGAGTACATTCCAGATTTTGAGGAATCAAATCGTAGTCTGGCTAAAGTAGCCATCTTAGAAAAAGAGGTAGAAATCGTATTGAGGATGCTAAAAGTAAATAAAGGTTCAGGCCCTGACAGCATACCGCCGTTATTTGTTCATATTTGTGCTCATTTAATATGAGTCTTTCTCAGGGATGTTTTCCGGATCATTGGAAGGTCGTTAAAGTAGTACCCATATATATTATAAGTCCGGCAACAAAATGGATGTCTCGAATTACAGGGGAGTTTGTATCCTTAATTGCTTTAGCAAAGTCTTTGAAGGCTTACTATATTCACATATTTACTATCATATGAAACACTTGATTAGTCCTAAACAACATGGCTTCCTCAAAAATCGTTCGTCGTTATGTGGAAATAGCTCTGAACAAAGGTCAACAGGTGAATGCACTATACACAGACTTCGCGAAGTCATTTGACAGGGTTGATCACCAAATACTCTGTCATAAGATGCATCGTCTTGGAATACACGGTAATCTGTTGTGTTGGCTGGAATCTTACTAAATGAATAGAACTCAGCTGGTGACAGTATACGGATATGATTCGATTCCTTTTTAGCCGCTGTTTGATGTTCCACAGGGTTCTAATCTGGGCCCATTGCTATTCATACTGTTCATTAATGATCTATTGGGATTGATCAACAGTAAGTGCCTAGTATGTGCCGATGACATAAAGATTTTTAATAAAATCGTAGAGCGCTGCAAAGGAATATTAACGTGCTCTCAGATTGGTGTCGAAATAATAATATGTCGATTATTGTTAGCAAATGTCATCTACTCACATGTACACGTAAAAACAATCCTTTACAATACACATATAATATAAATAAAGTAGAATTAAAACGTGAGACATTAATAAAAGATCTAGGTCAATCCACACTATTGATTCCAGTCTCTCTTTTAGACAGCGTTATGGCTATATAGTGTCAAAGTGCAATAAAATTATAGGTTTTCTAATGAGGTCTGTGCGGCCATTCAAAGATCCATGCAGCGTTGTTATTTTGTATAATGCGTTGATACGAAGTGTGTTGGAGTATTGCTCAGTGATTTGATCCCCGTATTAAGATCGACATAAAAGTAGAATTGAATCTATACAGAAGCGTTTCTTGAGACATTTAAGCACTAAAATGGGTTTTAGACGTAGGCTCTCATCATACGCTAGGTAGATAGGTTAAAGTATTTTAAAATTGACACCTTAGAGAGTAGATGCTCTTCGCACAGCCTTGCCATGTTATATAAATTGGTTAACTCTATTTGGGATGCTAGTGAATTGTTAGAGCGGGTTAGGATTATGATTGGAAGATACCGCACGCAAAAACTTTTTTATGTGCCACTAACAACATACAACGTGTCGTACAATGGTCCGTTGTTTCGTATGTGCAGGAATTATAATAAGGTTAGCACTGAGGTAGATATATCACCAATCTTTAAAATCATTTACAGCGTCTATAAGGTCTCAAAACTAGGTAGGTTTATTTTGCTTATTTTTTGTGAATTTTTAATTTATGGTTTGCTAAAACTTTTTTTCATTTTTAAATAGAATATTTAACTAAATCTGTTTCATTTACATGTTGTGCACAATTGTCATCTGCCCCAGGCTAAAGAGTGTTGTATTTTTAAATTAATATTAAGTATTGTACATGGTTTGTGAACTGTCATTGTGACTAAATAGATAAAAATAAAAAATAAATAATAAATTACCGCCTTCGAAAGCTTTTTTTATAATATGAAGTGACGAGACAAACAAGTCATGCGCCTGATGGTAAGCTACACGCCTGTCCATAACAGGGGGCACTGCCACTGCGCCTGTCACCTTGAGACATAAGCTGACAAGTCCCAAATGCCTGTAATTTCACTAACACCCTTACCTTCAAAACCGGAACACAGGTAATGCTGACATTACTACTTGGCGGCAGAAATAGGTAACGTGGCAGGTACCCTGGACGAACTCTTTCACAAGGAGCTCTACAGCTACTGTTCGTGTTCGTGGAATCTATTTGCTAATGAAATCGGTTACTGGAAAATGTGCGAAACCTGATTCGTCCCCTGGCCATTCTTAGAGGTGGAATAGTTTGTTCAACTTTAAATGGTATCATTACTGAGCTACTTACATTCTTTCCAACAAAAAAAAGAATCATCAATATCGTTTCACGGTTTCTGAAGTAATCATGTAAGATACATACAAAAAGAAAGCAGTTGGATTGAGAATCTCGTCCCTTTTAAAGTAAATACCGGTGTATGTACCTTACACCGATTGGCCAAATCTTACAACACAATGGCAAGTGTTTCACACTAAATACTTTTAAGTTACTGTATTTTAAGGCCAGAGAGAAAATTACATTAGATAAGCACATCCAATCCTCGACTCTTGGCGCGAACTAAGAAGTTGTTGCAGCGAGTACAAAATGCATGTGCACGCTTCTGTTTCGACATACCACCAAGAACTCATGTAACACCTTTTATTAACAAACACTCTATGTTGAAGATGAGGTCACGTTATAAATTGCACTTAGCATGCCTCTTATTTGACGTAATTAAACACAAGTGTCCGTCATATCTGCATTCTAGGCTAACCTGGGCTAACAGTCATCGTCAACGCGATGCTAGACGTGTAGCTCAACAATTGGCTATTCCCTCGCATAGAACTTCGGCATTTCGTGGAAGTTTTCGCTATGCTGCTTCTAAGTGTTGGAATAATATTCCACCACCGATTAGGGATCTTTCAAACAAAATTAGTTTTAAAAGTAAATTAAAAACATTGCTCCTGGATTCTCAATTGAAATACGAAAATATAAATATTGACGTATCTGTTATTTAGTTTTACATATTTGAAAATTATTTTAATGCAATTTCATTATTATCTCATTACTTCTAGTTCTATAAATTAAAATCCTATCATATCTTTAGCCAACTTACCATTTCTATGATCCTAGGAATTTCATAAACCACGTTTTGAATAGCTCAATAGTAATTAATACACACCTATTCGTTTCTGATTGATTTCATATTATGTGACACTGCACATATTATTATTTATTTTTTATCAGTATTTATGTAGTTGTGTAAGATTTATATTCATTTTGAATTATTGTTACAATATATCGTACACTTTTATAGTAATGTATAAATTATTATGATACTTAAATTGTTCTCCCTTTCCTTTTATTTTATTTTTATTTGTATGTTGATATACCCACATCCGTGCGATATCGACCGAGGTTGCCAACTGAAAATCAGCGCGGGGTATACTTTGCCCTGCAAATGCTGAGGTGGTGACCTATTCGACGGGGCATGCATAGTAGCATACAACGTTTATTGTTTTTTGTCAATCCTGATCTTTACTCTGTTTCTTTTTTATATTTTTATTTTTTTTGTTTCATGTTTTTTTAACTGTTTACTTTTTTATGTATTTGCCTTCGTCGAATAAATGATTTTCTATTCTATTCTATTCTACACGGTAAGTAGGTATTTGAAATTAAGAGAAATTATAAACAAAGTGCGTGTCTACTCGCGCAGCGCTGGCCAGTCGCTCTGGCGGCGGGGCTTCGAGCGTCCCTGCCCCGTACCTCCTCATGCCGTGCCCGTTGTATAGTGCTGCCGAACGCGGCTGAACGTGTGAAGTGACAAATAGTCAAGTATCCGTTTTAGATAGCAAAAAATAGAACACAAAATTCTCCTTTAAAAACGGTTAAAATTACTTAACGTGTTCGACTAATTCGAAATATCATTAAACAATTTCGATATTCTAAAACTGGATTATGCTTTTTTTATAATATCCCTAAAAAAAATTTTTTTATAAAAAATTTTTGTCACTTAACGTTTAAACGTAAACATAACGTAACTTAGCGTTTTAGATAGCGGACAACTAAGCGGCTTGGACAGCAAGCATGTTCCAGGCACAGTCTAGCATGGCGTTAAGTCCTGGGCCGCGATAGTATAGTGTATATTAAGGAGACGAAAAGAAAAAGACTAAAATTAGAAATGACTTAGATTTTTACAAAATAGCCCAACACTAAAAAGCAAATTAACATTTCGCACATGACAACTAACATAGTATTATCTCAAAAGGCTTTTAAGCTATATTAATATTACCTATTTAGTTTTAAAGCGACTAATATAAACATAGCGAAATTTTAGAGGTAAATTTTTAATATATCGCCATATTGAGATAAAATATAATATAACGCAATTTTTGAGATAATACTATGTTAGTTGTCAAGTGCGATTTGTCGTAACGAAGACTGTATTAAAATATAATAACACCAATTTACGTTTGCAGTTAAATGAAGCGAAGTCGCAATTCCTGTTAGCATTTATAATTGCTAAAAGCTTTGGTGTTAATGCCACCTGCATGAATAACTTGGCATCTCATGTAGTATTGATATGTGGCAAACAAAGTGGAAAGTTGGTAAAACATTCAAGTTTTAAATTAATCTCATGGGACATACAATTTTAATGCATGAAGTATATTTACACATTTTTTAATTTTAGATGAGTATA
>NW_020655450.1:0-10078 GCF_003589595.1 Hyposmocoma kahamanoa
TAATATTATATATTATTTTGCTTCTTTTATCTTAGTAGGACCACAAAGGCTACGAGTGCCCATTTGACTGTCACTAGGCTATGTACAGTGGAAACAGAAAAACTCCCCACCACCTGGTATCATCATCCTTCAAGAGCAATTATCACGAGGTTATGATCTGCGGTGACCCGTGTGGAAGTCCTTAAATCACTCATGTGGTACGCTGCAGAAACAAGACGTGTAAACGGGGTTTCAGAAACGCTAGTCTAACCTAATGTGACTGCGTTGCCTCAACACAGTACATGCAGCACTTACTGTTGTGCCCTTTGTACCCAAATGTACGAGGGAAGATCTCTATCTAAAGAGAATGCCGTCAAAGTGGCAATATAATACTCAAAGTCATTATAGTCCTAAAATAAAAGAACTGTCGACACGATAAGAAGAAGAAATAGGACCTTTTGGGTGTACCACCATTATAATCTCAAATTTAACGCACACGATAATAACGCACACACTCAACATAGCCCCGCACTAGGGAAACCCTGTGTCGCGGGTGCCATGGTCACACACATAGACAACCACAAATTACACCCAAACTCACGAGAGAAATAATTGTAGGCCATACAAATATTTCTCCCGGCCCGGGAATCGAACCTGCGACCTCTGCGTGGCAGTCCGGCATGGTAACCGTTCGGCCAGTTTCAGAAATTTGTTTCACGCACTTAATGAATATTGAACATTGCGTATTTTATAACGATCCACATTTTTCTATACTGTCGTTTTTCTCTTGTACACGTCATTAAGTCATTTTGCGAGTTTAAGAACTGTGCAGAAGAACATGGTCTCCCATATTACAACTTGTACCCCCATATTACCATTTAGTTCGTTTGGGGGGTTTAAGTAGTGTTTCGACTATTCACATTTTCAACCATTTATACGTCACTAGTCACGGGTCTTCCCTAAAGTGAGTGTTTTAGGTCATAGTCCACCACCTGGCCAAAGCGGGTTGGGAACTTCACACGTTTTCCCACGGTAAATAATTTCAAATTAATTTTCGCACTTAAATTCGGAAAGACGATAGCCGATAGTCGACCGTCTCCAACTACTTGAAATGGAGCTGTCGTCCAATCTGAACTTCGGCAGATACATTGAATCCTTGGCCAAAAATGCAGCCAGGAAGCTTGACATCCTTTCTAAGGTGAGGCGTTACTTCACACCGGGACAGTTGCTTCAGCAGTACCAAGCACAAGTGCGGTCGTGTATGGAACACTGCTGCCACTTATGGGATGGCTCTGCTAAATACCAACTGGTCACCTTGAATTCAATCGACAAGCGTGCCAAGAGGCTTATAGGTGACTCGAAATTAGTAGAGGCCAAGCTGCAGAGCCTTGAACGCCGCCGTAATTTACCTGTTTATCGGTATTCTACAGGATATATCACGGAGGGTGTGCGCTGGAATTACATAATTTGATTCCGCTTCCCCTTTTCATCATCGGGAGACTAGACGTGGGCTGGGATTCCACCCCAATGTTGAAGCGTTTCGCTTCCACATTTATATGGCGAGCGGCTAGAGAATGAAATTCCTTACCTGCTGCGGACTTGTTCCCCGAACGCTATAACTTGAACCTTTTCAAGGCGAGAGTGAATAGGCATTATTTAGGTGTGCATGCTACATCGTCGACCTCATCATCACATTCCATCAGGTGAGATGGAGGTCAAATGCGCACTTATTTTTTATAAAAAAAATAAAGACTCAGTGGTGCAAGTCCAGATTCGAACCCAGCTCCTCTGCTTGAGACGCGGTTAGTCAAATCATTAGTCTACCACGGCTTTTTTTCAATTGATCACAATTTTACTTAAACTATATGTACAGGTTATCGAAATAATGGCCACGTTCATTGTATTCTTTTAATGGTATTCTTTCATTCAACAGTATTATCCTACTCTTGAGAGAACAACGTCCTCCGATTATGACATAATATGTTTTGATGTTTATGGTGAAGACCAGGGCCATAATAAACCCTGGAGTGCATCCCTGTATATTCGTTTGTGCATGCTGCGCCTCAGTTATTTGCTCTGCTACTTTAAGAACGCCGTCGAGCAGAAAATTGCACCCCTACGCTCCGGTTTATTAAAAAACATTGCTCGGAAATGTGATTTTGTTTTCATCACAGCTGTTTGTCTGACGAGTGCTTTTTATTAGTTCACTGGAAACAAGTTCTTTCTTCAAATGTTGTGAAATTGACTTAGCCTGAAATTTATTTCAAAGTAAACTGAATTACGGAGAAAGAAAACATCGAGTAAAACTTGTTTTTCAAGGACGGTTAATTAGGACTACGTGCTGTTAGCTCAAGATTACGGACAGCCTTTTCAAAAGTCGTGTCTATTGGGGTATTATTAATCATTGTCACTTGCTTTTTTTTGCTAGTGGTAGTGGAGCTTCTTATAAAAGAGTTTGTTCAAAGAAGTATTGTCACCTTATCTATTTTTGCCGCCAATTAGTAATGTGAGCATTACTGCATTCCGGTATTGAAGGGTAAAGGGTGCTGTTAAAATTACTGGTATAACTTTATGCCTCATGGTGATGGGCGCAGTGACAGTGCCGCTCAGATTTTTGCGTTTTAATGTTCTACTTTAAAAGTTTTATATGTCTTTATATTCAGATAGGTTGAAGAAGAGACTTCAAAATTCCTCCAATTCTTGTGCATACCTACTAGCTTTGCGCGCCGTTTTCGTGGGTTCTTGTTTCCGCGTATCTACAACATTCTGGCAAATAACTGTGACATTAAATTTTTAAGTGTTTTTGAGGCAAAAAGAAAATTCTCGCGCTTTTCTTATCTTGGAACTACGAGTAGTCGGAAGAAATACTACGCGTGTTATCATAAAATCCAATTAACACACATGACATGTAGAATATTTAAGTAATTTGTATAAATAATGTTCTATCATTAACCATATGTGTCGTAACCATAAACTTAAAAATAAAACTTATCACATTATTTTAAGTTATTTACAAAGTAACCTTCAAGTAAATTTGGCACTGCAACTGTTAAGGGTAGGTGAGTTGCTTACCACTAGACGCACAATTTGTTTCATCCCGCCAGTTGATATTAAAAAAAAGGAAAGGGAATCAACGCCTATTGCAATGTATAAAACTCAGGCAGAAATAATATCCGAAAGCGGATCAAAGCTCTTCTGTAACATTATTATTTGAAGAAATGTGAGTCCAATCTCGATCTAAACGAGAAGAGATACAGGATCTCATATGGAAGAGACACCAATGACACTACGGCCGTCTGATAAGCGTACGAAGGTCCTTTCTAATGGACATACGCTCCAGCAATAAATCGTAAAGTTCTTTAATCAACTTTGAGATATTGTACAGTATATATCACAGAGAGTGTGTGATGGTATTGCACGATTTTATTTCTATACCCTTACCCTTTCTATAACCGGGAAACTAGACGTAGGCTTGGGTTCCATACCTATGTTGCGGATATTCCAAAGATTCGCACTAAGCGTTACGCTTCCACATTTACATGACGAGTGGCTATAGAGTGGAATTCCCTGCCTGCTGATTTATTCCCTGAACGTTATAACATGGGCTTTTTTTAAGGCAAAGGTGGCTAGTTATTTAGGTATGCATACTCCGTCGTCGACCATCATCATCACTTACCATTAGGTGAGTTGGAGGTCGAATGCGCACTTTTTGTTTTTCAATTAAAAAAGAATGAGGGTTGTTTTATCAGACGTCGTTGACATAATAAAGCCGAATTTATCTGGTAATATTTGTAAACATAGTAGGTATCAATTGTAACTATCTGTTTCGTAATAAACACCGTTAAGTTGAAAAAGGTAAACAGAGCATTAGGAGGTCAAATGTGAATTTCATCATGTTCGTCGGAAGACGTCCACAGCTGAACATAGGCCTCCCCCAAAGATAGAGACTGAGCTAACGCAAAAGGCGCCCGGAGTGGCACGCGCGGACCAGGCGGGCCGACCCCAAAAGAAATGGGATATAAGACCAGGAAAAAGAAGAAAAGTGATGTGTAATGTAATTCTAGTGGAAATCAGGAGATTCTTGTAACTCTATGTGACATGTAAATACTCCTGAAATGTACCTAAAGTCTCCAGTCAGCTTGATAGCATGACATTTTTACCGAGGTCTGTAGTCATTTATACATAGTGTAGTAGTATGAGGCCCACTAAGAAGTCAGTTGTAAAAGCATAAAATAAGCCCCTGGGGACGAGTTTGAGTGACAGCGACAAGGGGCTCATGGTTTATTCATGCGAAAAACATCGGTGTCTCGCAAAAACATCTGGTATTTGTACAGTCGGCTGGTATAAGTTTTCTTTAAACTGTCCTTTACGTTATTTTTAGATAAGTGTAAATTATTACAGAAATATTAAAATGAACACGGAATGAAGCAGACAAATTATACAACGTGTAATTTTATCAGTGTTCCTTATTTTCGAGATAATAATATGTTTATTTTAGAGATAATGCAGTTGCAATGCCGCTCAGAACTGAGGGTCACTGCCACTGCGCCCGTCTCACTGAGATAGTTAACAAGTCCCAAGTGCCTGTAATTTCACTAGCACCTTTAACCTCCAAAACCAGAACGCAGTAATGCTCATATTACAGCTTGTCGAAATAGGTACTCTACTGCTTATTACAAATTCATAAATAACTGTTGTTTTGGTGGACCCTTCTCAAATCTCAAATACCAACAGCTCTTTTACACAAAATTTATTTACTTATTGTGTAATGTACTTAAAACATGAGGAACAGTTCATTACTTTTGCGATTTGACATAGGTTCTCGCTGTAAAAGATGATCATTTTGATGGGTAATACCATCTCTTAAAATAAAATATCACCCTGTATTTTGTCCCTCGCCATGTAGAAAACAGGCACATTAATCGCTCAAGCGCCCTCAATTAATTATTATCTTACAGATTTTCCTGTAACCCGAAGGTTGCCTGGAAGAGATCGCTGTCTAGCAATGAGGCTGTCTATTGTACCTGTCTTTTTTGTAGTATTATGTGTTTGTCCTAGTGTGCAATAAAGACTATTTGTGATATTTCAAAGTTTATACTTCTATTTATCTTTTTTTATCTTACATTGTACGATATATTAGAATTTTTTGCCTTTCCGAGATTCATTTCCATGGCTAGAGCACAAGAAATTTGGTTTAAAAACATTACCTTGCCTAACCTAACCTGGCTTACAATGGAGACAGACGAGAAATGTTCAAATTCGTCAGGTAAAAAAAAATCTTGACGTAAAAAAAGTGTCTAAATAACCTTTGGGAGGACTATCCCTCCAGAATGACGTAGTTCTGTCAACGTCAACGGAGGTTGGAGGCACTCAATGTGACGAATTGTCCACTTACCACTCTATAGCGAAGCGGAGGCACTGTGTGACGAATATTGTTATACGTGTAACTATACCAATCTAACAGACAGGAATAATGTAAGGAATAATATTATTATTAATATATGTTTTTTAGGTTGATAATATTGAGTATTGAAAATAATATTTCAGCGGAAGTTTCTGACTTTTTTAAGCGTAATTTCGCGGTTGGGAATCGAACTTTAGTTATTTGCTAGTAACTACGTCACAATTAAAAGCTTTGGGGTTGAATTTAAGTAAAACATCATCATCTACCCACAGGGGTCTCCTTTCAGGCGAAGTCTTGGATTACAGCAGACTATAATCCCGTGACCCGCACTAGACCAGCGTGGCGGACCACGCCGGCCTAGTGCGGATCGGGAACTTCACATGTTTTCAAGGGTTGTGAAGCTTCTTCAACGTGAAGTGTTCATCACGAAGCTCATAGTTAATTTCAAATGAAATTTCGCACATACGTTCCGAAAACCTCGGAAGTTTTTCCGGATGGGAACCCACGGTCTTTGCTTGCGAGGCGATAGTCAAACGTCCAACACGGCTTTTTAGTAAAACAATATCAAATAATTGAAACGGATTGTAAAATCCCTCGTCGCGTGGCAACCATTTTAATTTCGTTATTTATGTTTCATAGACAATTATCACTTTCTGATGTAAAATTAATAAGACTGTCAGTTATTTCTTGGCAACACTTTACAGTTGGAGCGAGGTGAGAAAGGTTACAAAAGCGAATGACAAAATGGCGTACTTGCGCATTTTACTTTTAGAAATTTATAGATTAATATTTCTGATCATTACGTGTAATATGTTTGAATAATATTATATAAAAAAATTGTACGGACGGCTGCATATAAACTATGACATTAACGGATTTTGTTCTGTTGTTCTGGAGGCAATATTCGACCAAAATGTGTAGCTTGATGCGATGAAGACCGTATTTATTAGTATAGCTCACTTCTGCCTTTAGCTACACTTAACAACAGCTAGCTAGGTGAAGACTGAAAATTTATTTTAACCTTTTTGTCCACATCACTCAATTGTTTTTTTTTCTATTCGTTTTTTAAGTATTGTGTTCCTTATGTTTTGTGGAGAAATAATTACCTTTGTATTTGTTATTTATTGAATGTAATATATTTTGGAATATATTATTGTGTTAAATGGTCGAAATACTCATTGCTTTTAATCGATTTGTAATTTTTAAAGGAATAAATAATATGAACAGGAATTAAGCGGCAAAAATAAAGACTATTTTTGCTATTATTATTATTCAGTTTGTTAACTGAGTAATAATAATAACACTATTATAACCCTGTGTCGCGGGTGTCATGGACACACTCATAGATAACCAGAAATTACACCCAAACTCACGAAATAAATAAATGTAGGCCATACCAAATTTTGAGTAACTTTCTCTCAGCAATTATTCATGACGCAGTCAATGTTTTATAGATACTTTATCCGTAGGCGGAGGCCTGGAGACCTATAGCACAGGGTATCCTAGTTTAGGCTCCAGCCTTCACAGACAACAAATGTTTTATTACTTAAGAATGTTTAATTGTGGTTGAAATTGAGTGTGAAGGAAATAAATTCATTACTATTATTATTATATTATTATTATTATTTTCGTATTTATTTTAAACTCTCGCCTCTCCCAAGGCCTAATTATATTATATTATTATTATTATTATTATTATTATTATTATTATTATAAAAATATTTCTTCCGGCCCGGGAATTGAACCTGGGATCTCTGCGTGGCAGTTCGGCACGGTAACCGTTCGGCCACTTAGGCATTAAAAGGCAGTCATGAGAGTACATTTTGAATGACAATTATTAATTTGCTTTAAAATTATTGATCAGTGCATTTTTATTTGGAGTAGCGGTTTGCATTGCGGGCGCTGCATGCGGAGGTCCCGGGATGGATTTTTAGTAGGAGCAATTTGGGAAATGAATTTTTATAAATTTGTTCTGATCTGGGTGTTCTGGGCTGTGTCTCAGAGTGGATTCCGTTGTTCTGGTACTCTTAGCATTGGGAATTTCCTTAGCTTGAGGCTAGGTTATTAGTTTGGTTGTTTTTATACATTATTGTTGTTATTTATTCTTGTTAAACTATAACCTTCATTACAATATATTGTTAACACGTATTCTACTTTTATTAGAAAACTTGCATTTTTCTAAGAAATGAATAGATTAAATAAATAAATAGAAGCAGTAGAGCTTCTTGTGAAAGAGTTCGTCCAGGGAAGTACTGCCACCTTACCTATTTCTGCCGCCATTGCAGAGATGTTAGCATTACTGCGTTCCGGTTTTGAAGGGTAAGGTGCTGGTGAAATTACAGGTACATGGGACTTGTCAACTTATGTCTCGTCGATCTTTGCTTAAAACTCTGGGTGGTACTGCAACTGTTATGGAAAGGCGTGTAGTTTACCATCAGGCGTACGACTTCTTCGTTCCGTCACTTGATATTATAAACAAAAAAAAAACGGAGTGTTCGGTCTTTGTATTAATAATTATAACAAACTAGTGGAGTAATTTCACATAAAAAATAATTGAATATCAATTCAATAAAACTTTTAAAAAACATTAAACCAAACTGCTATTTTTATAAATGATGATGGTGAAACGTAACATTCAGAAATTAGATTACTGAGGCGATGCCTGTTAGAGTTTTCGAGAATTAAAAATAGGGATGTAAAAGAAATTTATTAAAAAAGAAAAAAACTTTCAATGGCAATGAAATAAAGCCGGTTGCTATGTCAATATTTGTTAACACTCGAGTAATAACGAAGCTAGGACGACGAGAAAATATATAGTCAGGGACCATAAATCAGCCTTTTAGTATATTAAAAAAATCTGCAATTTTTATGAAAAACGCTTATAAACTGTTGTCATTAACCTGTACATTTCCCATTGTTAGATACAGGTCTAGTCAGGAACTAAAAGACAATCATCGTTTATGATCTTTTACGACAACTTGCACGTCTTTATAGAGCAGCTGTAGGCACTTACAACTATATTGCCAGTTAATAGCGAGAGCCACTCTTCGGGATTAGTTGCCGGTAGTTCCCGGGAATCTAGGTCATCCATCACGGTCCCCGGTGACCTGGTGGAATTAATACCATTGCTTAGGGTTCTTATTATCTTTTCTTCCACTTTAAGTTAAATGGAAGTAAGAGTCAAATAAAGTTGAGTGCTATAGTGCTATTTGATTCGATGATTGCTTGAACTGAATGAGTGAAAAATGAGCAAGACATGAAAAAATGAGCAGAAAGCAATGGTTCGATTGGAATTAGAAATGCTGTAAACTTAGAATAATAACGCATAGAAACCTAGCCCGCACACGCTAAATTAGGCAAGTTAGAGGCTTCCCAAAGGGCCTACATGAGCGGGCGGGCTGTCAGTGCTCAAGGTCACATTGAACCGCGAACAGCTCAAAAACCTTTTCCTAAAAATGACGAAATGTGCGGTAAATGGGTATAAAAATAGAATAGGCAAACATAAAATAGACACTAACATCACATTCCACAAGGAAGTAACGCGTTTCAACTTGTATTTTTATATAAATATTCACTAAAGCCGAAAATTAATTTCGTTGCAACAAGACACGAAAATGTTGCAAAGTAACGGATTTCTTTCTCGCAATGTTGCTATTCTGTTTCAAAATAATTATATTACGTAATTTTTTGAGAATAATCAATATCGCGATGGCTGCAGATTTTTTTTATTCTAATGTAAGTGTGCATTTGACCTCCATTTCTGCAAGTTAAATGCGTACAAATATTGTTTACAAAGAGCAACCCCAAGAGTTTCTTGCTCATACTTCTCGGGGGAATCTGTCTTACGAATAATAAATAAATAACGCACACACTCAACATAGCCCCGCACTAGGGAAACCCTGTGTCGCGGGTGCCATGGACACACACATAGACAACCACAAATTACACCCAAACTCATGAGAGATATAATTGTAGAATGAGTGGTAGAGTTTAACCAATGTGACAATTTCTAGTGTAATAATGCTTACCTATGAAAAAATAAAGATTATTTTGATTTTGATTCTGGGTATCGTTTACGGGGTATATGGGGGTGCTCATTACGAATATAGCACTTATTTCTAAATCCAAGATGGCGGACACAATTTAAAAAAAATGCAATATGGATATCCTTTTCGAGGTATTTGGGGATGCTCATTACGAATATGGCACTCATTTCTAAATCCAAGATGGCGGGCGCGATTTTTCGAATAATGGCAAGTTGGGTATCGTTTTCGAGATATTTGGGGGTGCTCATTACGAATATAGCACTTATTTGTAAATCCAAGATGGCGGACACGATTTTTCAAAAAATGCTATATGGGTATCCTTTTCGATGTATTTGGGGATGCTCAATACGAATATGGCACTCATTTCTAAATCCAAGATGGCGGGCACGATTTTTCGAATAACTGCAAGTTGGGTATCGTTTTCGAGATATTTGGGGATGTTCAATACGAGTATGGCACTCATTTCTAAATCCAAGATGGCAGACACGACAGTTGAAACAAAAGCAATATTCGTAATGAGCACCCCCAAATACCTCGAAAATATTGCATTTATTTGAAAAGTCGTGTCCGTCATCGTGTATTCAGATATAAATGCCATTTCCATAAGGATTACCAAAAATAAATTTAATAAATTTTTGAAAATTCTTGT
>NW_020655451.1:0-12750 GCF_003589595.1 Hyposmocoma kahamanoa
TATTTAGTCTTCAAACTTACTGACGGTACACTTGTATATTGATGGAACATTACAATACATTCCCCAAAGGTCTGGAGACTTTCACCTTGTTAGCTACGAGATGACTCTAATTAATAGGATTGCTTTATGCCCCAGTGTGACACGACGTCAGAAAACTCCGTCACAAAACATCGTTAGACTTTTTCTCGGTCGTCATAGCCTTCGGAGCGATTTTAATGAGACTTCTTATTGTTATGGCATAAATACGCGTTCTTACTGTTAGATAACGAGTAAAAACTTTAGCTTAGCTTTGCAATTTATTAAAGGTTGAGAACAATTCAAGTTCTTGGGTTTTCGGGATTGTTACACATAGGAAATGAAAATATTTTTCCGGATTTAAATCGCGTTTATTTGTTTTTTCAAACAAATTGACGTTTCGGGCCCTTTACAGGCCCCATGGTCACTGTTGACTGAGGTGGTACAGTCATCAACTAGTTACGTCTAATACTAATGCAAACCACCCTATTTTTTCAATTAAGTTACAAAAGTTATTAATTAAATACCTTATTTTTAATTATACAAAAAACATTCCAATTTACGCTACATTGTTTTACAAATTATTTTATTGTAACAATCTGAATTTTTACTAAGTTAATTTTAAATTTCCATTATTAATGAATGGAAATTAGAATAAATTAAAACATAGTACAGCAGTTTTATGTCTGTTTGGGATTGTTCATCAGAGGAAATACTGGATTCCAATCTGGTGGTACGGAGTAACCATCTAAGTCCCTGTAGAAATTAGGATGTTTTTTAATTTCAATGGCCTCTCGCAGCGTCCTGGGTAGATAACGGACTTCTTTTGTCGAACTTCATTGAATGTGTAGGTTTATCCATGACATGCTCGCAGACTGCAGACTTGTTCACCCGACGGTGTTTGACATCAGTAGGGCTAGCACGAACAAGCGCGACTTGCGCGGGAGCGACATAATGCGCGAGATGTCTATACGACAACAGCACGCTCTCGCGCTAGTCGCGCCCTATCGTGCTAGCCCTACAGCTATATGTTCTTTGACGCGCTTTGTTTTTTTTTATTGGGAGGCCGACGGTTTCAAACTCTGATGGTATAAGTCGTCGTACTTTATTTATTACTTTAATTTCTAAAACACATATATTACGAATATTTGTGATTATTAGTAGCAAATATACCGGTCGCTGACTGTCAAATGACATTTCATGATGCTTTTTTTTATGATACCAAATAATGGGACGAACATGTCGTGCACCTGATGTTAAGCGACACACCTGTCCACAACAGCTGCAGCGCCACTCAGAGCATTAAATCGAAAGATCTGGGTGGCGTTACCACTTTTCCCGTCACCCTGTGACGTAAGTTGAAAAGTTCCAAGCGTCTAATTTCACCAGCACTCTTTCCCTTCAAAACCAAAAAGCAGTAATGCTCACATTGCAACTTTGCAAAGTCCTTACATTCCTGGACGAAATCTTTCACAAGAAGCTCTACAGCTACTAATGAACCTGTACAACGAAGAAGGTTTACTACTGCTTGAACCCTTGCAAATTCCCCGCATTGGGCCAGCTTGGCCTAAATTTTTTTCAAGAGGATATCCGAGTCCAGCCGTGTTACGTTACTTTAAATTGTATTGCGTTATGGAGACATCTCTTCTAAGAAAGCATCATACGAAATTTACCTACAAATTCATAATTTAGAGAGAATGAATGAAAGATGATTGTCTTTTTTTATAAGGCGAGTGTAAGTTGATGAGGGCCTTTTACAACGACCGAATTAAGGACGTTCTTAAAACAAGCACAGTCAAGAATACCTTCAAATTAGATGCTTGCAGAAGTGCTGTAGTAGCGCGGCTGTGGTGCGTCAGTAATTTCTATATCACTCATTGTGAATGTAAAAGTGATACGCGCTTACCGACCAACGTGTATGAACGCACTAATGCGTTATGATGAGGCGACAGAAATATGTCAGGACCATAGGAATTGGAAGGGTGTTTGTCTTTCCCTACGTACATAGGAAAAGGGCGTGTAGTATATGTACGTCATACGTAATTTTTTTTAAAGATGTCTTCATTTTAAGCATTATTTCAAAAGATTACTGCTTACCTTTAACATACTACCATCCTTGCGCAATATCTTTTAAGAGCCCGTTTTACGAGTCCCGTTTACTACACCCCCTCACCCCGCGGTGTCATCTCCCTCACCCCCTTTCGACAAATTAAGGGCAACAGCCTAAATAGACATGCTAATTTCGACTCCATTATAACCTTTTTGTCTTGGCTCTTTACAGCGAATGTAAAGGTCACGAAATTTACTGCTTTTAAATTAAATAATTAATTTCTCATTATAATTGGTGCTCGTTGTATAAATATAATATATATATTTTACCGATTTTGCTCTCTTAGCTTTTACGATTTGTGTACAAGCTTCTGAAAGGGGAAGTATCTTAAAGTAATGACGCAAATTTTATACTTTTGATTTTACGTAATGAAATATACTGGAATATGTGCGGTTGTGTTGTAAAATGAATCAGTGAATATTAGGAAAGAATAAAAAAAGACTAATAACCGGTTTAGCTGTATTGAAATGTAAACAAACTAGTGGTAATCCTTGCAGTTACAATCTCATAATACTAAAGTAGGGATTCCTCAGGGTAGCGTTTTGAGGCCGTTGTTATTTTTAATAATATATATACCAACGACCAACATGATGATTGAAATTGATAAAAATGTAAAGGTAGAAAATTCCAGGCTGGCAACATTTCTCCTTTGGATGGCTAAACTTCTTATTTGGCAAAAGACAAAGAAGCATGCAGGTAGCATGCTTCTTAAAAAAGAGTTTGACCTGTGTGTGGACACACAAAGTTGTAGCATTGGCGGCGATTAGCATATTAGAGTCTTTTGCGGGGAAGTTCGCGCGACTTGGACATGCCAAGGGACAATGTCCTCTCAGATCGCATTGCACATTAGCTATCTGCTCAGTTCCCATGGACGTAATATCCTTAATTAAATATCTAACTATCAGTACTCGAAGATAGTTTTAAAACAGTTGCAACATCATACGGTGCAGCAATAATCCCGTCTGAGTGGAGCTTAACTCGAACTCCGTAATTACTCGCCATTCTTGTTTGCGCAGCTCTTCGGGAAATGCACTCCTAATTAGGTTATGGATTTTTTACTAACACTGCAGGTTGTGGCTTCGCCTGTCAATAATGTCCGTTGGCAGAAAATCGGATTAGGATTCCTGTGGGAAGCTTTAAAATTCAAAAGGAGTGAATGACGTGACTTGCACTGACCATTACGAAGGCGAAACTATGGTGTAATTTATTAGATCATACATAAAAATTTAGCAAGAATTTTCGACGTATTTATATGATTACTGCTTTTAATTTTTTTTTCAGTTCTCGGGCTAGATTATTTTGTGATCTTCCGAACGTTTAAGGATTAATGCGCGTGCGTAGTTTTCATCCCTTTGATCTATAATGTCATCAGAAATTCAAAATGCGTTATTAGAGGATCCGATCCAAACAATACACTTCTGTTATTGGTTTTTAATTTTATTTGTGTTTATATTAGTTTGAAAAATATGTCCCCTGGAAAATACCGCGATTTTATTCTTTCATTATTTCACCGATGACACTGTTTACCTGTCTTGGCTATTATTTCCAAAAACACTCCTAAATTCGTCTCCTGACGGAGCTTTATGTCTACCCTTATACTGCTCTCAGGAGACTTTGTCTTAAGTGCCGGTTTCTTTGGAATATTTCTTCAGCTATACTGGGTATTAATATAAAGTTCCACGTTTTTATTTTTTCAAAAGGTAGATCTGATCCGTATGAATTAACGAATTATCTATCATACTTAAATCGTTTGGTCAAAGACAAGACGTAAATTGGTTGTGTCGATAAAGTCCGTCTGTCAATGCGTTTTTAGTGACCTGTCTAAGGTGTATTTGAAAGAATAACCTCAAAAACTCCTGAATTTATTAAAGACGCTATTTGCGTACACTTGTTTGGAATAATATTTAAAGTTTACCATAATTATTTGCCATAATCTATAAATATACAAAAATATATTTTAAGAACCAGTCGAAGGTAAATAATTTTGGAAACCTAATTTGAAACACTGTGTATTATTTACGGTCATTGATCTACCAACTGACGTTGTACACATTTTGCTTATAATTCTGTCTGTATTTTCTTTGTGTCGACGCAGTGAAAATTTTTAAATTGTTTGTTATTTTTACACGAACAACTTCATTTATCACTGCTCAAAATTTGCTGATTAACTACAACAATATCATCATCATCATTGTTTATCTTAGTATCAACAACATTTACGATTAACGTAACCAATTATAGCTGAGGCTCTAATTGTCCTTGCACCCTGCGTACAATGTTGAACGTTAATCAAGACATATTAATACCTACTTTATAGCTGATTATTGAAACAACTAAACTTTCCCATTCAGTACGGCGGTCTAATGTACTTCATTCTTAAATGAACACGGAAACCAAAAGGAACACACAAACACTAATTGTCGTACATTTGTTTTTGGAACCGATTTATTTCTGAAACATTTACGGAAGTTTAAAATTAACTTCGCCGGAAACGGATTTGGGTTAAGCGAACGTGAACGATATATCGCGAGGCGGTGACAGCATCATGAAACGACAAAGTTACAATTGATGTTGATATCGTTGAGGATTGAAGATACAATTGAGAAGGTAGTTGCGAGTTGACTAGTCACAGTGGTCAAGGTCGATTCAGTTCAATACAGACAGTGTTTACTGCTGCCGTTGACGGTCAAAGACGGTGTCGTAAAGTTTAACGTGGGGTTTGTCGCTCGTTTTGCCGTGAAGTCTTAATTTGGGCCGAGAAATGAGCGGACGGTTAGCGTTTGCCGAAAAAAGTTTGAAGTTGCTTATTTTACCTATCTACTGGGAATGAACTTTTTAATGTAGAAGAAAACAAAAAAGCTATTGATTGAGACGTAGCGCCTCATATGCTGGAAACTTGGGAAACTAACATTACGTACCTGAACTTATTCTTTAGCAGAACTAGCTGGCGGTATGTAGCCAATCAGAAAAAGCTAATAAGGTTCCATATAATTATTATTAATACAAAGATCGAACACTTGAAAAAGTCTTTCCAGTTGGTTGGCTGAGTGAAGAAATAGATTTCACACAAATGGCGCTACGCTAAAAAAAAACGTTAAAAAACAAAACAAAAAAAGATCTGCAACAAGCACATAAAAGATTGTCTAAGGTTCGAATCCAGCCGGATCTAACGGATTTTGGGTTGAAAGTTAAGTAAGATTATTTTCTATAAACATTTTATGGTTAAAATGGATGACGTATTTATATCAGACAGTATTTGTGTTTTTACACAAACAATGAAAAGTGTACCAAGTTAAAATTATTTAATTTTTACCAAAATTGTCCTCAAGTGACTTTTTTGTGACCTGGAGTTTTACATTTCAATATGCATTCGCATTCCGCTGAGTTTAAGGCCTAGTTAAACGCGTGCCCTCATCAATCATTGGCGCCATGTCGGACAATGTAAATGGTGCTCTTCCGAATTAATTTTACACTGCAATACGTAAAATGTGACGATCCTAATAATTTACCTATTAATCCTTTTATTGCGACGTGATGCATAACTTACACTTTTATTAGAGGTACTATGGAACTATCGAGAATTAAATAGGAAAACGCAGATGATACAAAATGGTGGATATAACTTCGTGAAGGACGCTTCAAGACATTGGGTGAATCGAAGCGGTTCTTGGAAATGAATGTTAAATTTCATGGTCTTCCTTTTATTTAAGATGCTATGATATTTAGAAGAAAACAATCTTTATGATTGAGGCTTTCTATCAGTATAGTAAAATTACAGGTGTTTTTTTTTCACATTTGGTGGGTTCGATTCCCTGTTAAGACACACGATTATTTAAAAATCTTGTATGCATTTCGAATTGTTTTTAAAATGAAAATAACCTCTTCATTCCGTAAAATTTTATATCCACGGTATTTAAGGTACTTTCCCTCCATGTAGCATAACCGTGAGAAGTCCCTGTATATACTGTCGTTTATAAATGGATAATTAAGTGCTATGCACATTGACTTACAAATAAATGGACGACGGGTCTAATACAAAAACCACGAACAAAATGTCCCAAGTCAACCTATTTAAACGTAGTGACATGTAAAGGAATATGAAAAAGCTAAAACGTTGAATTTAAATTGTAATGTCATCGCAGTACTGTCTAATTTTGCTTGCTTCGCTGTCAGTCGAACAAACGAAGACTAAAGCGTGAATGACGCTCTGTATACGATTTTAACGCCCTATAAGTTCGGACACTTTTTAGCGCGGACCCGACGTCCATATAATAGTAAATAAATGGCTATGCATAAAAAAATATTCACATTATACGCAATAAGAAGATCCATTAAGATTTTTTTAAATTTCAAATTGCGTTTTCTTAATTTCACAATTTTGAGTTGCGGCAGAAATCTAGAAATGGAACTTGTTTTTAACCGACTTCAAAAAATGAGGAAGTTTCCAATTGGACTGTATTTTTTTGTGCATGTTACGCGATTACTCCGGCATTTGTGAACCGATTTTGGTAATTCTTTTTTATTTGGAAAGGGAGTACCTCAGTATTGGTCCTATTTAAATTTGAAGAAAGTATTCTACATCTAAGGTTGGCAAACTAGGGGACGAATCCGGTTTCGCGCACTTTCTAGCGCGACTGATTTTTAATTACACGAACTTTTGAGGTCGGTTTTGTTTTTATACAAAAATTATAATTATTATTCGCCTCAAGAGTAATAAACCATTACCATCATTACTTACTTACATTCATTCGTTGATATCGACTTGCAGATATACCAAAGTATTAGTTTACCATTACAGATCTCAATTAGAGCCAAAGCAAACACAAGTAGGGAACACAAGTGCAAATGAAACTCAAACACAACGAGGCCGTAATTAAAACGTGTACGAGATCCAATTGTACCGAAATGGCGGTGTAACGCTTTATTTCAATATATTTCGCGAATGTAATGACGCCAAATTGGTAAAACTGATCACCTTTATTCATTTGGGGTTCCATCAGCGAGCCAGGCAATTATAGCTTGGACTAAAACGAACAACCTTAATCTGAAACGTTGGGGTCGTTTGTACACATTCATGGCCGAACCTAGACACGTTTAAATCATGAAAAAAATTGTGATACGTTATGAGTATCATAATTATTATATATATAGTAACTTAGAATAATAATGCATAGAAACCTAGTCCGCACACGCTAAGTGAGGCAAATTGAAGCGCGCCAAAAGGGCCTACACGAGCGGGCAGGCCTTCAGTGCTCAAGGTCAACTTGCACCGCGAACAGATCAAGAATTTTAGCTAAAAATGACGAAATGTGCGGTAAATGAGTGTAAAAATACGTCAGACAAACATAAAATAGATACTAACATCACATTCAGCAAGGAAGTAACGCGTTTCAACTTGTATTTTTTTATAAATATTCACTAAAACCGAAAATTACCCTACTACTAAAACTAGCCTACGTGAATTTGATTTTTGCCTCACTTGTGACAGTTCGTTTGATATGAAACTATCATTCTATGCGTTATTATTCTAAGTATAGTAAGTTGATTATTTTTTTACAATACTAAGTAATGGGACGAACGGTTGCAATGTCCACACAGAGTTTTATATCACAAAGTTCTGAGGGGCACTGCCGGTGGTGCACCCTACATCCTGAGACAAGTTGACAAGTCCCATCCCACGCTTACCCTTCCAAACCGGAACGCAGTAATGCTCACATTACTGCTTGGCGGCAGAAATATTTAAGGTCTGGACAAACTCTTTCACAAGGAGCTCTACTACTTAGAAAAAAAGGTACTATTGATATAAAAGAAAATATTAATAATAAATAATAATAATATATCATTTATTTCAGATATATTCATCCGTAAATTATATCAGTAAAGAAAAATACTTTATCTACACACATATCATTAACACTCTATGATGTGTTAAAAAACTGTAAATTACGACCAGCACAAAGAAAAACTGTTTTGTTAGAACAAATTTCTTATCTGTGAAAATGTTATTATTGCTTCGTAATAACATCGAATTCGATTTTATTCTTTCCTCTTAAGATTTTATTAATATATTCAAATTTCGAACATCTCTGAAAAACAAAACAATTTGATTCGACCTCAATTGTAATATCTGTCGATATGAAGTTTTATCCGAAATGAAATGTCAATAGCAAACAATTTTGACAATTTCACACGTTACTTGATATCGAACGATATGATAGTTGGGGCCGACTCTAGTTTGTCTATGAATTAAATAAAAACTACGGTTGTGTGATTTGAATGAGAAAAGTTTTTGTTTGCCGCCATTTCGCCAGTCTGAACATATCATAGAGAGCTTATAATATGTGTATAGATAAAGCAGTATATGTAACTGTACATAATTAGGCATTAAAACACTCGTGTGATGTTATTATTAAACTCGCCTGTCGGATCGTTTCATAAACCCACACACGTAATTTAATGCCTTTCATTATGTAACACTCACATAAACTACTATAAGTTAGTGTTAGGTTTAAAACAATAATAATAAAACAAAATGATATATATAAGTGTTAAGATGGGAGCATAACGGACACAGCCAATGTCAGGACAACTGGCTACGCTACGCAACTGGCTCCAGCACTGCTCTGTATGTCCGCCGCGTGTCGCTGACCCACAGGCTGCACGTGTAAAATGACTGGCAATGTGCTTTAAAATCCGTTACCTTTACTTCATCTGTATATCATCGAGCAAATCTGCGAGCATATTGCAACGGGCAGCCAGCGCCCTTTCACTCCTTTCCACGAAGAAAAAATTTGAAATATGATATCCAGATATCCATTTCACATCCAGATATCCATGTCACATGAAGATATTGATTTAGAAATGAAAAAAAAAAATGTGTAAACATTCACTAAACTAATTTTCACTAAATTACTTTTTAATCTAATTTGTAATTTCTATTATTAATTAATAACAAATTGAACTTAATAAAAATTCATTCAATAAAATAATTTGTAAAACTTAATGTAGCGTAAATTGGAATGTTTTCTTTGTAAAATTAAAAATAAGGTATTTAATTAACAACTATTGTAACTATAGTGAAAAAATATACGCGATTTAAATCCGGAAAACTAGTGTCATTCACTAAACCTTGAATTAAGAGAGCACCTTTTGAACTCTTTATTTCGTCAATAAAGTAAAAAAAATTCTTCGTCTCTTACCGATGGCATATGCTATAATTCTTGCCAAAATGTTGGAAAGATTCGCTAATATACTAATAGTTTATAAAAAAAGGCTGGCAGTTATTTCCGCCAAGTAATAGGTTTAGAAATTCAAAAGGGAAATCGACTCGTCCGTAGAACAAAGATCTATGTGCAAGACTACTTGTTCTCAGGACATAGTACATTTCGTTCGTTCTTCTTCGCTGTGGATGTCCGATCGACCGTTGTTCGATTTTATATTTCCGAAACGAAATAAGGTATATAAAGTCTCCAAAACACTTTTACTTAGGCCTTAAGTTTGAATAACGAAATTATGTATTTATTCTCTTTTCGCTATATAATCACATCGGACTCTGTTCAACGGATGAGATGTTGCCAGCCTTCTGGGCACGATGCCCCAGGGTACGGCCCTCGAGGAAATTTTGTATTTATAAACTTACTTACATTTTTACACTGCACAGCAGGTTGGCGCCTTTTGATATATAAGTATTCTTTAGTATTTTTGAAGGATTACCTTGACAGAATAAAAGAAATAAAAACTTAGTTATATGAACTTAACACATCTGCCAGCCAACAAAGATATTTTTCTGAGTTCACTTCGGCTTATACACTAGACGCAGGACGTTATTTAAAGAAACTTCACAAATTCTCCGAACACATTCAAAAAGTCCAATCCGTATCCGTCAACATAATGGACAATAGATACCGTTTAAAGAACACACGTGCTCTCCATTAAAACATCATATGACACTCCAACTGGACCATGCGGGAAAACTGCTTAAGAAATTGGTTGAGAAATGTCTTCTGGAGATCCTCAAGCTGAAATGCCTTATAGCAAATACAGAGTTTTTTGTTTTGCTAAGTTTTATACGCACAAGCATATCTAGATTGTTTTCTGTAATAAAATTACAGAGGCCGAGAAGTAAGGGATTGCCAAACGAGTATGAGTTACAAGGACGAACGCCAGTGAAGCCTTGTATTATATGGGTCAGGCAATCCCTTTCCCGCCGAGATATAGATAGAGCTTTTCTCAAACAATGCGCGGAAATGATACAAATCTGTTCATAAAAATAAGTTACTAAATTACGGGAAGTAACTTTTCTTTTTGTTTTTATTACGGAACTAACAGTTTTTACCATTAAACTTATTAAAAAACCAATTATTACCTAAAGTTATAAAAGGTAAGCAAATATAATACATAGGGCACAAGTTTCCGGAACAGGCCACTTACTTAAACAATATTTAAAAAGTGATTACAACATTTGAAAATGGAACTCTATGGCTGTAGAATACAGTTTGTTTCATCTGACTGTCACTTATTTTTACATTGTGGCGTCGTTTTAGAAGTTGGTTGTCTACATCACCATGGATTTAACTAGTGAAAATTTTCGTAGTATGATTTTCTACGACTTTAAGTGTAATTTAACAGCTCAGCAGAGCTTCGCTCGGCTTCAAACTGCATTTGGCGATGAAGCACCGTGCAAGACGACTATTTATAGTTGGTTTGCAGAATTAAAACGCGGTCGTGTGAATCTCAGTGACGACTTTCGTGATGGTCGCCCGTCCATTGCTGTAAACAACAAAACCATCGATGCTGTGCGCCGTATGATCAAAACACACAGGCATGTGACATACCATGAGATTCGGGCATCTTTAGGCATAGGCATGAGTCAAATACAATCAATACTACACAAACGTTTGGGTGTGAAAAAGCTGTGCTCTCCGTGGATCCCACACAATTTGACTGAGGCTCAAAAAACGGATCGCGTCACTTGGTGCAATGCCATGCGTCGAGCGTATGGGTCTTTTGAGACGAGCCGAAACCAACCAAAACGTGTAAAGTGCCTCTAAGCGGATGATTGCTTCTTTTTTAAATAAAACTGAACACGTGGCTACTGTTGCTTTGGAGAATCGTTGTACCGTGAATAGTGATTGGGACACGACCATTTGTTTGCCGGAAGTTACTGACAAACTCCGTAAAAATAACCGTAAACGCCATATCATCTTGCACCACGATAATGCCAGTTCTCACACGGCTAACAGACATACGAGTTTTTGAAGGCAAACAACGTTGACCTTATGAGCCATCCCGCGTACAATCCCAACCTGGCACCTTGTGACTTTTATTTATTTCCAAAAATTAAGAATCATTTACGCGGTCAACGATTTTCATCACCTGAAGCGGCTGTCGAAGAGTATGAAAAATATGTTTCAGAGATTGTCACGGAGGAGTGGCATACATGTTTTCAAAATTGGTTCATTCATACGAAAAAGTGCATCAACGCTAAGGGAGAATGTTTTGAGAAACAACAAATTCATTTTTGACCATTTATACTTTTTTTTCTTATTCATTCCGGAATCTTATAGTGCGTCTTACGTATATGACCTTAGTGTAGCAATGCCCGGCGCACGCGGGCACACCGAAACACACCGGTGCTGCGTACCATCACACTCCTCAACTCCGTTCTCGAGGCGGCACCACATAGCAATTAAACTGCCTCCGTGGCCGAACTGTGACTGCCACGCAGAGGTCCCAGGTTCGATTCCCGGAACGGGAGAAATATTTGTATGGCCTACATTTATTTCTCTCGTGAGTTTGGGTGTAATTTGTGGTTGTCTTTGTGTGTGTACATGGCACCCGCGACACAGGGTTTCGCTAGTGCGGGGCTATGTTGACTGTGTGCGTTATTATTACTATTATTATTTTATTATATTATATTATAAACGAATAAAAAGACTTTTCTTATGATATGACAGGACTATCATCTGCCCGTGACCCTGGGTACAAGTTGATATGTCCCATGGCACAACTTTCTATTTGTTTTAAATTTCTTGTCAAGGATGTTAATTTCGATGCATTACTTTAAGAATATGTAAAAGCCAGTGTGTGAATATGAAGGAAATGTGATGTGAAACTAGCCTGCAAAATTTGTATATGCAATCCATCTTTTGCATTTCAGTAACTTTGTGCTTTAAGATACGACTTTGAGAAAGTAAGGCGACGATATGCCTGTAATTTCACCTTCAAAAAACCGGGATGCAATTAAGGTTAAATTACAGCTTGGGGGCAGAAAAAGTTAAGGTAGCAGTACTTCTCTGGACGAACTCTTTCAGAATCTACGCTCTACTGCTATTGTATTATATGTCACACGAATTTCCAAACTAGGTTGTGAAAAACGTTTTTAATTTTGGCGGGATGTAAACAGCCTTATTTCCGCCACACTTTGTGTTTTTTGTATAAAAAAGGTATTCGAGAAAACTATTTATGATAATTTGTATAATTATATTGAGAACAATGAAATTTTTTGTAAAGAACAAAGAGGTTTTAGAAAATTTAGCTATATACGATTTCTAAGAGAAAATACATAACGGGATGGATAGTGGATTACCAGCTCTTGTTATATATTTAGATATGGCAAAAGCTTT